>NW_022985086.1:55117-249010 GCF_010015585.1 Eremomyces bilateralis CBS 781.70 | reverse complement strand
CTCGACCTCCTCACGCCCCCCGACCTCCAAAAATACGGCCTCATCCCCGAACTCACCGGCCGCATCCCCATCCACGCCGCCCTATCGCCGCTCTCCCTCCCCGCCCTCCTCCGCGTCCTCACCGAGCCGAAAAACTGCCTCGTCGCACAATACGCCGCGCTATTTGCTCTTTCCGGGATTAAACTGCGGTTCACCCGCCCGGCGCTGATTGAGATCGCGCGCACAGCGCTGCGGTTGGGGACGGGGGCACGCGGGCTGCGGAGCGTGATGGAGGGGGTGTTGGGAGAGGCGATGTTCGAGGCGCCGGGGGGGACGACGAGGCATGTGGTGGTGGTGGGGGAGACGGCAAGGTTGGAGGGGCCGGCGGTGTGTTTGGCGCGGGGGATGGGGGGGAAGGTGGAGGAGGTGGTGGGGAGGGAGGAGAGGGAGTGGGAGGGAGAGTGGGAGGGGGAAAGGGAGGCGGAGAGGGTGAGGAGGGAGGGGAGGGTGGGAGCGCGTGTGAGTACGTTTGAGGAATATCGGAATGGGCGGTATGGGGAGGTTGCGGGCGGGATGGGTTAGGTGATGGGGGATGAATTATCGGAGTATAGCTGGAACCTTTATGGAGCCTTTACGAAAACCTTTATGGAATATGATATCTTATGTTTCTCCGTGATATTGTACTTTGTTGGAAGTCCTCTCTGTCGTGTTCAGGTCCCTCGGCCTTTCCGGTGTAGTCTTTTACGAGGTGATGGCGAAGAAGAACCACATCCAACCGTCTAGGCAGCGAACTGCATGGTCTTTAAGGTTGTTGAATTAACTCTGGCCAATTTCATTACTCTAAGAAACCTGAGAAGCCAATGTAGAAGCCAATGTAGAAGCCAATGTAGACCATGTGCGACATAACGATATGCTCGGCCTCGGATCCCTGGACAATCCTTTCGTAGAGAGCCGGGAGGCATGCACCACGTGACCTGAGCTCCAGCGGACCACAGCCACCATATTCCTCCTCCCAGCCGAAACTCTCCCGTGGCCCATCAGCAAATCTGCTCCAACAAAGCTCCCAGCTTCACCTTCAAATCCTTTCCTATCCATCTCTCCATCTCCCCATCCCCTTCCCTCCATCCCATCAACGTTCCTCATCTCCCAATCACTCACCATGCTCAAAAGGTATGTCCTCCTCCTCCTCCCGATGCCATTGACCCCTTAATTCCCCATTGACGCTTCGAATTGACTGACCCCCGAGTTTTTTGACCTACAGCGGCTTCGCCCGGTCGCTGCGAGCGTCCTGCCTCGCCAGGCCCACGTCCTCCACCCGCGTCGCCGCCGCCGCCCGCACCGCCTTCCAGCCCATCCGCAACAATGCGCCGCGCGTGCTAGGTGCGCGGTTCGCCAGCGAGAAGGCCGCGGCCGGAATCGATGGGCAGATCCATCAGGTCATCGGAGCTGTGGTTGACGGTACGTATCCATAATCCCCATCGACGGAGATCCCAGAAAAAGTTTTCCAGACACCGAGGAGAGCGGATGGGATGGGATAAGGGATTTGGAACGTTGGAGATGAAACTGATGGGTGATTGCAGTCAAATTCGATACCGAGCAGCTGCCGGCCATTCTCAATGCCTTGACGACGGAGAACCAAGGTCAAAAGCTGGTGCTGGAGGTCGCTGTAAGTCATCAATTGTGCCATTGGTGCCACAAGCATCTCAATGGACTCTCCTCGTGGCCTCTTCGAAAACTAATCATCGCTACAGCAACATTTGGGTGAGAACGTCGTGAGATGTATTGCTATGGACGGTATGTGGCGCCAAGACCTTTTCATCATCCATCATCAAGCTCACCATGCTCCATCACAGGTACCGAAGGTCTCGTCCGTGGTTCCCGCGCTACCGACACCGGTGCTCCCATCAAGATCCCCGTCGGTCCTGGTGTCCTCGGCCGTATCATGAACGTCACTGGTGACCCCATTGACGAGCGTGGTCCCATCAAGGCTGCCAAGTACGCTCCCATCCACGCCGATGCTCCGGAGTTCGTTGACCAGTCCACGTCCGCCGAAATTCTCGTCACCGGTATCAAGGTCGTCGATCTTCTTGCCCCATACGCTCGTGGCGGTAAGATTGGTCTGTTCGGCGGTGCAGGTGTCGGAAAGACCGTGTTCATTCAGGAGTTGATCGTAAGTGTGGTCCGCCGGCAACCCGATCCATACTGACAACAACGGTAGAACAACATTGCCAAGGCTCACGGTGGTTTCTCCGTCTTCACTGGTGTCGGTGAGCGTACCCGTGAGGGTAACGATCTGTACCACGAGATGCAGGAAACCGGTGTCATCAACCTTGAGGGCGACTCCAAGGTCGCTCTGGTCTTCGGTCAGATGAACGAGCCCCCGGGTGCTCGTGCTCGTGTCGCTCTTACTGGTTTGACTGTTGCTGAGTACTTCCGTGACGAGGAGGGCCAGGACGGTAAGTTTTCGTTCTCCTCCCAAAGCATCGAAGCTAATATCCACAGTGCTTCTCTTCATCGACAACATCTTCCGATTCACTCAAGCCGGTTCCGAAGTGTCTGCCCTTCTTGGTCGTATCCCATCTGCCGTCGGTTACCAACCCACTCTCGCCGTCGACATGGGTATGATGCAGGAACGTATCACAACCACCCAAAAGGGTTCCATCACCTCCGTCCAGGCCGTCTACGTGCCCGCCGACGATTTGACCGATCCCGCCCCAGCCACCACCTTCGCCCATTTGGACGCCACCACCGTGTTGTCCCGTGGTATCTCCGAGTTGGGTATCTACCCGGCTGTCGATCCCCTCGACTCCAAGTCCCGTATCCTCGATCCCCGTGTCGTCGGCCAGGAGCATTATGACACCGCCACCAAGGTCCAACAGAAGCTCCAGGAGTACAAGTCCCTGCAGGACATCATCGCCATTTTGGGGATGGACGAACTGTCTGAGGCCGACAAGCTCACCGTCGAGCGTGCCCGTAAGATGCAGCGTTTCCTGAGCCAGCCGTTCACCGTCGCCGAGGTATTCACTGGTTTCGAGGGCACATTGGTCGACTTGAAGGATACCATCCGAAGCTTCAAGGCTATCCTCAACGGAGAGGCCGACGATCTTCCTGAGAGTATGTTCCATCAACACATTCATGTCAAACTTCGCTAACCTTGCTTTTCCAGACGCTTTCTACATGGTTGGTGGCATCGACGCCGCCCGCGCCAAGGGTGAGAAGATCCTCGCCGAGTTGGGCTCCGAGTAGACAACCCCACTCCTCCACGAGGGCAGCAGTTCTAGAACTGGACCGTGACTCCTCTCCTCCACGCCAATCCCCCACGAGGCGAACGTCACATCCTGTTTTCCCCTGCTTTCTGTCGTCCACTTGACCCCACCCATCCCCATTTTTTGTACAGAAATATCAGGCCGGCTGGCATGGGATCGATGGGACCCTTTCTGCGCAAACTAAAAGTAGACGGACGGTGGATGTATGTGTGTGTATGGGGCGAGGAGAGTCGATGTGTTTGGTGGTTGATAGATGACTAGTCAGCGGTGCGCTCTTGTAACACTTAGTTCGCGAAATCTCTCATAGGTCTTTGATTTGTGCTTCTCGGATTTGGAGTGGATGTGATCATATGTATAATAATCCCTCATAATGACCACCAAAGTAATTCCTCCACTTCGTAAACCGTAAACCAAACCCAACTGGCTTAAAACTCCTGATATCAATGTGACGCTGGGAGCGAAACGTCAGTCACGTGCCACCGCGTCCCCATCCACCTCACCTCCCATCTCAACGCGCAGAGCAATAGAATCGACAATACCACTCAATTCGCGCCCATCATACCTACCATGCTCCCAAACGAGATCATCGACCTCCTCACCTCCCAAATCACATGCCGCGACCAACAAATCCGTGCCCTAACCACCCTATATGCGGTACGTACCTCTATTTACACCATATCACCACCCTAACTCTAATAACCTCCCTCACCTCCCCCCTCCATCCCCTCCTACCAACCCACCTAACTCACAGCCTGATATCCTAACTAACCCAAACCAGTCCCCCCTCCCCTCCCCCCGCCTCCTCTGCCTCCACGGCCTCCCCTCGACCGGCAAATCCCTCGTCCTTACCGCCGTCCTCAAGGAATCCGAGCGGCCGTATGCGGTGATCAGGTGCGCGGAATGCGTGACGGGGCGGCAGGTATTGGAGGAGACGGTAAGGGCTGCGAGAGGGGCAGTGGGGGTAGTTGGGGAACAGGGGAAGGAGTGGAGGTGTGAGAATGTTGCGGGATTGGAGGGGGTGTTGAGGGAGGTGATTGGGGGGTTAGAAGGGGGGAAGAGGGGTTTGAACGAAGGGGAGGAAGGGGTGGAAGAAGGGAAGGGGAAGAGGCTGGTGTTGGTGTTTGAGGGGATCGATCGACTGCGCGAGGCGTCGACGATGTTGATTCCGGCATTGGCTCGAATCGGAGAACGAGTGACTCCCACCCCACCCCGTCCACTCCATCCACTGCTAACCATCCTTCTCTAGATCCCAAATCTCTCACTCATCTTCACCCTCCGCATCCCCAACCCCTCCCTCTTCCACACCCATATCCCCCACCTCCCTTTCCCCGCCTACACCCGCCCCCAATCCCTCCACCTCCTCTCCCTCTCCCCCCTCCCCATCTTCCCTCCCGCATCTCTCCCCTCCATCACCGACACCACCGGCTACACCGCCCAGCAAGCCGCCGACGACAGCGCCTGGCTGTGGGGCCGGTTCACCGCGCTGATGTGGGACACGCTTGGGAAGGGGGCGGCGAGGGATGTGGTGAGTTTGAGGAAGGTGTGTGGGCGGTTGTGGGGGAGGTTTACGGAGGGGGTGAGGGAGGGGGAGTTTGGGACGAGGGATTTTGCGAGGTTAGTGGTGGGGGGGAGGGGTTTGGTGCAGGGAGAGGAGGGATTGGGTGTAGGTGTTGGGAGGGTGTTAGGGAGGAATTTGGGGGAGGAGAAGAAGGAGGGTATGTTGCTTCATTCCTTATAGCTAGTGCGTTGGCGGGGTGCGATGACTGACGCTCAATGCGAACAGGCTCGGAAAACCTACCGTATTACTCCAAGTATATCCTCTGCGCGGCATATCTGGCGTCGTATAATCCGCCGCGAACCGACCTCATGTTCTTCGCCAAGTCGACGGATAAGAAACGAAGACGAAAATCTTATACGGGAAAGGTCCAGAAGCATCGAAAGGTATGTCGCCAATTCTTTCGCTCACTCCCCCCGAGCATCACTGACCTTACATCTAGATCCCCCGCACTCTCCTCGGCCCGTCCCCCTTCCCCGTCGACCGCATGCTCGCCATCCTGCACGCCATCGTCCCCGACCCGCTGCCGCCGACGGCGGATCTCCTGACGCAGGTAGCGACGTTGACGACGTTGCGGCTGCTGTTGCGGTCGGGGTCGGCGGGGGCGGACGTGCTGGACTCGGGGTGTAAATGGCGGACGAACTATAGCTGGGATTACGTGTCGGCGTTGGGGCGGACTGTTGGGTTTGAGTTGCGGGATTTCCTGGCGGAGGGGTAGGGATTGTGTCTGGTACGGTTCCATGGGGGAATTGGCACTTAGCGACTGTTTACATTCGAAGCATTTTAAGCGGGATAAAGCACATAGATCCATATCGTAGAAGTCACCTTACCTCCCCTCACAACTTCAAAAACTCCACCGCCATCCGATACGACTCCTCCTTCCCCTCCCTCTCCTCCGCCGTAATCTTCCCCTCCGTCTTCTTATCAAACCCATGATCCCCCCCCACCACCCTCTTCACCGTCGCCCTCCTTCCACTCCCCTCCAATCGCCCCGCCATCTCCTCCGCCTCCGCCAACAAACTATCCTTCGTCCCCGTCACCCACAAGCTCTCCATCCCCGCCGGAAAATCTCCCACCGCCGCCCGCCCCGGTGATATCCGTGGATCCCCAATGTCCTGCCCCGGCAGCACATAGGCCGCGTTGAACGCCTTCATGATCCCCGCCGGCAACGTCCCCGCCTTCCCGTCTGGCGTCTTCTTCGACTCCGCCGCGATGCTAAGGTCCGTCGGCGGGTAGAACGCGATCAGCCTGACGTTCCCCAACGCTGCTTTCGGGTACCGCGCCGACGATTGATGCGCAAGCACCAGCGCGAGGTTCGCGCCTGCGGAGAACCCGGAGAGCGCGAGGTGGGAGAGGTCGTAGCGATCCGGGTGGGCGAGGACGTACGCGAGGGCGTCCTCGGCGTCTTCGACGGGGCAGGGGAAGGGGTGGTCGGGGGCGAGGCGGTAAGAGCAGTCGATGACGGTGTAGCCGGCTTCGTGGGCGACGCGGTGGCAGAAGAGGGAGTCGGTGCCGTGCATGGGGATCATGAAGCCGGAGCCGTGGAAGTTGAGGAGGATGGGGGAGGGGGAGGAGGGGGAGGGGGGGGCGTAGACATGGGCGAGGATGGTGCGATTTGGGTCGCGGGAGGGGATATGGAGGAGGGTGTGCGGGTGAGAGGGGCGGGTTAGGCCGCGGAAGTAAGAGAAAAAGGAGAAGGGGAGGGAGAAGAGGAGTTTGTAGAAGAGGTAGGTGGGCCAGGTGTGGGCTTTCGGGGGTTCAGACATGGTCGCGGTTGCGATGCGTGGTACCGTACTCCGTATGGTATAGAGCCGTCAATTGATATTGAGGGCAAACAGGACTTGCTAAGAATTGTAGTAACACTTCATATTTATGCTTCTAGAAAAAATGAATAGGACAAATGACTCTTTGTTGAGGATTGTACATACGTACGTATCTCTCCCCTGTCCTAATTAGATGAGGCCTTTTGGGGGCGGGAAGCAGCTTGCGATCCTCTCCACTTTGCTGCAATGATGCTTACTGCTTACTGCTTACTGCTTACAAACCTATTCCAATTATCTTTGTAGGCAATTGAGCAGGTCAAGCGAGGCAACGGTACTTGAAACATGGTGCTGTTGCTGTGACTGTTGTGGACTTGAAGAAAGTTGATACAATACCATCGCCCATGTAGTAAATAAACCAGCCGAGCATCGGACTTCGCGAGACCATAACGGGAGAGGCATCACTGTTATATAATCTGCAATAGAGTCCTCTCCAAATATCTTCACTTCATCCATTCCATCCATGGACTTATATCGTTCAGCCGACCATCCAAGTTCTTGATATCAGGATGCCACTTCCACGCAACCCTCCCGCATCTTCCCCGCAACTTCTGTTGGATGAGCAGAGCAGCGCATCTCTCCCCTCCTCCATCACACCATGACCGACATCTACCACACTCTCCCGAACTTCGACCTCTCCCCCTTCTCTAACCTCATCTACTCCCTCGAGAAAAACGGCATCGCTTGCGTGGACCTGGTCACCGAAGAGCCCAGCAAGCTCGCGGATCGCGCAAAGGTCCCACTTTCGCAGCTGCGGTTGATGGTGACGGCGATTGAAGATGCCCTGCAAGCGGACGTGCTAGCGAGCCTGGATGATGGAAAAGGGGCAGAGAGTGTAGAGGTTGTAGAACGTGACAAAGAGACGCGTCGAGACGGGACGAATCAGACGAGTGAATTCATCAGCATGTCGGATGGCGGATTTGATGAGGTCCTTGGTGGAGGATTTCCTACGGGTTATGTGACAGAGGTCACCGGTGAGAGGTATGTTGGCAATCCATTCTTGAAGCATGGCTTGTTCCACTGTAGATACTCTTTGCTGATTCCTCTCAGTGGCTCCGCGAAGACCCAGTTACTTCTTACTCTCCTTCTCAACGTCCAACTTCCTGCTCCCGTCGGACTCGGCAAGACCGCCATATATATCTCGACCGAAGCACCGCTATCGACCACCCGTCTCACGCAGATGCTATCCCAGCCCGGCTTCTCTACGCTTCCACAAAAGTCCCGGCCGTCTTTACAGAATGTCCTCGCAATCCAAACCCCAGATCTCGAGGCGCAAGACCACATTCTTCGCTACCAGCTTCCGGTCGCCATCGAAAGACACAACGTCGGACTTGTTGTGATAGATTCTATCGCGGCGAACTTCCGAGCTGAATTCGATAACCCTTCCGATGGCCACCAGCTGGGGCCACTGGCACCACGAAAACGGAAGCGAAGTCCGGGCTTGGCTATGGCCGACCGACGAGTGCAGCTCATCCAGCTCGGCCACCTTCTACGACAGACCGCCACCAAGTACAACATCGCTATCGTCGTTGCGAATCAAGTCGCCGACCGGTTCTTGACGACATCCGTTCCCAACCCCCGACCGCATCCGGAAAATGGCAATGGCGGAAGCGCAGTACCCACCCAGAACCCCAAAGACGAACGTCCATCTCCCCCGGAGCCAGCAGAATCGATCCACAGCCCAGACGAGCTGACCCTCGACCACCAGATGAAGTGGTTCACCGGCTGGGGCGATATCCCCGCCTCAAACCCATCCTCGCTCAAGACGCCGGCGCTAGGACTCGTCTGGGCGAATCAGATCGCCGGACGGATCACGTTGATCAGGGGGAGCGAGTCGGCGGACGGGCAGACGATGAGGAAGATGAGGATGGTGTTTGCGGCTTGGGCGAAGGCGACAGAGGGGGAGGGGAGGGAGTTTGCGGTGACGGCGGGGGGGCTGCGGTCGGTTGTGGAGGGCTAGCACGTATTATACTTGGCACGTTTTGCATGTCTTGCTGGAGATGGGTTGGTTGGATTGCATTTTTACGATTTTGACGACATAGCGTGGCGTTAGAGTAAGATACCCAGAGAATGGTTGTATACCATTTGGCATCGAGGTTCATAATTTATTCCACCATTATGTGGTAGCAATGATAGATATCCTTAACTTTATTCCTTCATGCACGTCTATAAAAGGTACACCATTCTAAGACTTCTAACTCCCGATATACAAGCCGAGCTAATCAGCCGAGGGATCCAAGCCCTGTGTGGGGACCCCAGATATATGTTGCGTGAACCAGGCGTGACTCGTGAGTCGGAGGACTGAGATCCCAATCTAATTTCTTGCCCCAGCCGACCTCGGAGTGGAGATCGACGCCAATGCCGGATAAATAGAAAAATCCAGCATAATGAGGTTCGGATCTCTCGCTGTACAATGTCGCGATAGCTTCAATTGCAACGGTGTCCGCGGTACTTACTTGAACAGAAGTGCTATGTGTATGGTGTGAGGACTGAAGCCACTGGAGAAATAGGACAGTTGGATTCATAGTCAGTGTGACCATGAGCGGATTGCTTCGTGGAGTTAGATATTCTGTTCGATTTGGGGTTTGAAGAGTTTCGTTTCGTCATTATCCAATCCCCAAGTACCACCGCAACCATGAGCGACGCAAAAGCCGAACTCTCCATCCTCATCGTCGGCGCTGGCATAGGCGGCCTCTCCACCGGTACCCTACATCCCCCGTGACCACCCCCTGAGAACCCTCAGCTAACCCCCTAGCCCTCCACCTCCACGCTGCCGGCTTCACCTCCATCCGCATCTTTGAATCCTCCTCCTCCATCACCCCCCTCGGCGTCGGCATCAACCTCCAACCGCACGCCGTTCTCCTCCTCCGCAACCTTGGCCTCCTCCCGGCCTTGCACGCCTCCGCCATCGAGACCGCCGACCTGAACTACTACACCCAGCACGGCGAGCTCATCGTGCGCGAGCCGCGCGGTCTTGCGGCTGGTTATGCCGTCCCGCAGTTCAGCGTCCATCGCGGGGAGCTACAGATGATGTTGCTGGATGCAGTAAGGGAGCGGTTGGGGAAGGGCGCGGTGCGGTTGGATCACGCGTTGGAGCGGTTTGAGCAGGGTGAGGAGGAGGTGACGGCGCATTTTGTGAGGAAACCGGCCAAGGGAACGGACGAGGTGGTTGGGCCGGCGGAGATCCCGACGGCGAGCGGACATGTATTGCTGGCGTGCGATGGGATCCACTCGAGTTGCCGCGCGCAGCTCTATCCGACCGAAGGGCCCCCCCGGTTTTCTGGCCGGATCTTATGGCGCGGCTGCACGGTGCGGGAGAAGGGGTTCCTCACGGGCCGGAGCATGGTGTGGGCGGGGCACGCGGATCAGAAGTTTATCGCGTACCCGATCGGCGGGGGATCGTTTCGGAAAGGTCGGAGTTTGGTGAATTGGATCGCGGAGTTGCGGGTAAGGGACGAGGGGGATCCGGACTTGACGCCGCCGCCGGTGGATTGGTTGCGGGGGGTGGATCGGGAGAAGTTCTTGCCAAGATTCGTGGGGTGGCGGTTTATGGATGAGAGGGAGGGGAGGGATACGACGCAGAGTGATCAAGTGTTGGACGTGGAGGAGCTGGTCGAGGCGACGGATACGGTCTATGAGTTCCCCATGTGCGACCGCGATCCGGTCGATCGGTGGTGCGAAGGGAGGATGACATTGATGGGCGACGCAGCCCATCCGATGTATCCCAGTAAGTCCATTTCCACCCATCGCTCCAAATCCATAATCATAATGCCCTTCTCCAGTTGGCTCCAACGGCGCCTCCCAAGCCATCCTCGACTCTGAAGCACTCGTCACCGCCTTCCTCTCCCTCCCGCAAACCCCCTCCGGCCTCAGTGCCGGCGTCGCCTCCGCCCTGCAAGCCTACGAGAAACAACGCCGTCCCCCCACCACCGCCATCGTGCTCTCCAATCGCGCCAACGGGCCCGATCAAGTGCTGCAACTCGTGTATGAGCGAGCGCCGGACGGTCTGCAGGGCAGACACGTGCATGACATTGTCCCGGAGAAGGAAATCGATGAGGTCGGACGCAAGTATAAGCAAATTGCCGGGTTTGAGGTGACGAAGGTGAATGCGATGGCGGTGGAGAGTGAGGGGGTGGCGGAAAGGGCGGGATTGCGGTCGCCGAAGGGGTGGCAGAAAGGAGATGAGCGATTGTAGACTTGGACATAGCGGGGAATGGTTATGGGAGGAATATCGCACGGAAAGCGGCGGACCATAGAGAACGAAAGGTCCGAGACAGTTCTATTCCTATTAGCCATTCCTTGCTGTGTTTCTATCTCTTTGTTGCCAGTATCCATGCCATTCAAAAAGATTATCGTGGTGGGTATCTCTCTTAGAAGATATACAATGCCAATACACGCATCAGTTATACCGTACCAAACACTGCGACAAGGTTAGAGGACCCGAGTCCTCCAATGTCGAATACGCACTCGAATACGTAGATCTAGTAATACTATGGACTTGGAATTGTGGAAGAAACCAACCAGCCCGAGGCCAATCGAGCGAGCAGGCCCTTCTCCTTGATGCATCTACACTCCCCAGCTGCACAACATCACGTAACATTCAACTCTGACCATGCCCGACTGTTTCTTGCATTGCTCCTAGGGAACCATACAGTTCGCCGACAGTACATAGCGTACATAACGGGAGTACCATACACTCTCCCTTCCATCCATGTCCATACAGGTACTTGGCTTCACATCTCTCCCTGTGGATGCTTCCTCTTCCTCGATATAAGATATCCATCAGAGCAACCATTCCCGCCCTTTTCTTCTTCATCTGACACGAATCGAAACGACCGATTGATTCCGACTGTCCTTTTGCGAGCTAATCCGAGCTGGACGAAACCAAGCTCGGCGTCCAGTCTACCATCCTATCCGATCCAATCACCCAATGCCGCGGGACGCCGGGCATGTAACACGGCGCAGAGAGATAGATTCTCCCATAAAGTACCATACCATACCATCCCCATGGCATAAACGAATCTCACGCACACGGAACCGAAGAAAAGAACAGAAAAGTAACGATATAAATCGCATGAATCCGTCTGTCCGTATTCCATTCCACAATCATGTAACCGTAACCATTCAATCAATCAATCATCCATCTACTCCCCTCCGAATCGGACTATACGACGGCCTCGCATACCCCTCCTCCCCATCTTTCTCCTTCTCCTTCCGTCCCATCATCAGCGGTCCAAAAGTCATCACCCCTTTCCCATCACCCCCATCCACCTTCTCCTTCCCCTTCGTCTCTTTCGATTCCGGTTCCCGCCCCGGCGTCGTCGTCCCCACCACAGGACTCAACCTTACCGGCGTCCTTCCCGTACTCGGGCTGCGCGCGAACAGCCGTTCCGCTTCCTCGTAGGGCGGCGGGTTGAACGCGCGGTTATCGTAGCGTGCGCTGGCGGGGCCGCGGTCCCATCCGGCTGTCCCGGGCCCGGTTCCGGAGAGACCGGAGAGACCGGGATTGCTGCCCGCCCCGAAATGCGCGACGGATGTAGATCGAGGCGTTGAGCTGGTGTGGGGTGTGGAGCTACCGCTGGAGGTGGAGCTGCCGATTGCGGAGGTGGTGCCGGGTGCGGAGGCTGAGCTAGGGACAGGGCGAGGGAAGCGTTGGGACTGACCAATCGTGAACGCGTCACTTCGACCGAGCGTCATCGGTGGCTGCATGACGGGTTTCTGGCCGACGCTGATACTCCGCACGTGGCTGAGGGGTGGAAGTCGCGAGCCGGTTGGGCGGGTGGGGAGGTTGATGCTACTGCGGCGGGCGTCGAGGGCGCCGACCACGCCGCCGAAGGTGAACGGACTACTACCTTGTTGATGTGGCTGTTGTGGGAGGTAGTTGTGGGGAGCGGTGGTTGGCGACGAGGTGAAGAGGCTCGGATCAATGAGGTCCCCAGGTGTTGCGGTGAGGGCGGCGGGGTTGATGGTGGCGGACTCAGAGGGGGTGCGGGAGGGGTGGGTGAAGGGGAAGTCGGTAGGGGCGGGTGTCGGGCGGTTGAGTGGGAATTCGGAGGGCGCGGGGTTCGTGAGGGAGGGGAATTCGGGTGGTGAGGGGGTCGCGTGGTTGAGGGGGAAGTCGGACTGATGGAGTGATGATGGCGATTGGAAGCTCAGGCCAGAGAAGGTCGGAGAGCGGACAAATGGCTCGGTACCGTGCGAATCAGCAGCTGGAGTTCCTCGAGAAACGCTCGTTGGCTGCGAGCGCGTCGCACTATCGTTGGCCTTCGATTGCGGTTGCGGCGAGGCACTCGCCAGGCCGGTGATGGGCTTGTCGACGGCAGTGAGGTACTCCGAGATCTGCTCGGAGACTGTCGGTTGTGGCGATCGGCTAGTTACGCCGCCCGATCCCATCTGCATGGTTGTCGATGGAGCAAGGTGAGAATTCCCACCCGTTGGCACCGACGCAATCGACGTTACACTCTCCGTCTGCCCTGGCTCCTGCTTAATCTTCACCTCCGCCATCGGACTCGCCTTCGCACGCGTCAGCGTCGTCACCACAGCCGGAGTCCCAGACCCCTGTCTGGGCGGATTCACAACCGGCGTGGCGGCGTTCCCACCATGGTTCAGGTACTGGGCCTGCCTCGTCTGCCCCGCCTGAACACCCGGTTTTGGCACCGCAGTCGCCGTGTTCGTCCCACCATGTGGCCTCGTGCTCTGCATCGCACCCCTCTGCACCCCACTCGGCTGGCTCGACCCCCCTCTCGGCCCGCCCGTATCCACCATCTTCGTCGCCTGCAACTGCTGATAATACCTCAGTTGCGCATCCGCGCTCCCCGCGAGCTGCGCGCCCGTCACGAACGGCGAAGTAGGTGTTCCGGCTACCCCAGCGCGGCCGGGGAGGGGATGAGACGGATGGGAGGGGGTGCGGGGGTGGGAAGATGCGATTTGGGGTTGGTGGGATGATTGCTGCGGGTAATTTGGCGGGGGAGGGCGAGATTGGGGGTGTGGTTGGGAGACGGAGGGCGGTTGCGAGTATGGTTGTGGTTGGGGCTGAGCGGCGGGCGATGGGGATGGCTGTAGTGCGCGTTGAACGGGCCAGGGGAGGCTCGCGATCGGGACTTTCGGCTTGTAGGTGTATGGCTTCCCGGCGACGGTTGTGCCAGCGGACGTGGCGTTCTGGTTCGTGTAGAGGTGTGGCGAGAGGCTGTATCGCGGGATCGACGGGACGACGGAGGACGTGCGAGCGGGACGCACGAGATCGAGGAAGTTGCTCTTGGTGTTATGCGTTCGAATTCTCAGATCATGGGTGAACTGCGCGCGCGCTTCGGTGCTGGTTTTCCCCAGATAGAACCACAGCTGCTCCGGCTTGGCGAGGTCGACCTTCGTCTGTGCAGGGTTGCACAGCGGACGGCCGGCGGAGTCTTGGTCGCAGGCGACGAACTCGGCCCACTTTTGCGGAGCGTTGGGGTCGTGGAAGGGGGTGTCGATTGTGGGGACGCCATCTTTGCGGTTGGAGGGGTCGAGGGCGGCGTTGGAGCTGGAGAGGTGGTCGGGGAGCTGTACCGCGTTGGCGGACGGCTTGGGCCGGAGGGAGTCGGAGGGGGCGAGGACGAGGAGGTATTTCCATTCGACTTCGACGGAGTCACCGGAAGGAAGGAGGGAGATGAGGCAGGAGGATTCGGCGGGGCGGTTCTCGAGGACGGTGCCGCCGAAGACGTCGGCGCCGAAGAGTTGGGCTTGGACGACGTCGTTTGGGCGCAGCTTTTTGGCGTAGTCGTGGACGAGCTTGTTGTTTTCGAGATGCTCCAGGGTGATGGTCTTGCCGCGGCGGACGCGGTGGTAACGGCACCGGAAATCGTACCCTTCGTAGAAATACTCGGTCCCGTCTGTGTCGAACGTTGGCATCGGCCCAGAATCCACCTGCACGCCGGCAGCAGCCGCGCATGTTGCGTGATAAGCTCGGGTACACTTCTTGCTGGAGCACTGGAAACATGCGCCCCGACGTGAGCGACAGAAGTTGCATCGCAATTCCAACCGATCTTTCCCAATGCCCGCGATATTGAAAACCTTTTCCACCCCATTCTGCTCGCTGAGGAACGTTTCAGGAGTATACAACCCGCATAGTCGATGAGCTTGCTGCCCGGTGTCCGTGGGGAGCAACACGTCGTAGGCCACGTCGTTCGGACACAGAACGCACGGTTCCTTGGTCGGCTTCTTGATTTTGATCTTGATGCGTTTTGCCTTCCGCGCCTCCGCGTCTTTCGCCACGAGCACGTCGGCCTTCCTCTTTCTCCCTGGCTTCCCCTTGGCCTTCCCAACCGTACTAGCCGGGGGACTGGGCAGATCTTGCGGCACGTCGTCCATATCGTCGTCCTCGTAGTCCGTGTAGTACTCCGGTGTGGGCTCCCCACGAAGTTTCCGCTCGATCTCAGCGATATCGATCCACACGCTGTCGGCTTCGCAGTCGCATTTCTTGGCAATGCGACCAAAGTCGAGCCAGGATTCTGTAGCGAAGTTGACGGATTCCGCGCAGTTGTAGCCAATGTTGAAGCCGGAATGGTAGCCGTACGGGTAGGTGATGACGAACTCGCCTTCTCGGTGGACGAGCTTGTTCACGGTGATGTTGAATTGACTTTTCAGCTTCTCGGGAGAGATGAGGTAAGTCTTGTGGCGGAGGAATTGGTTACAATTCTTTGCATCCTGAGGCCAAATGCCTAATTATCGTTAGTCTGTTTCTGTTATCATTGAATTGACGACGTACTCTTCATTGCCGCCTCGAAGCGCCTGGCATCGCATTGCGAGATGCTGTACCATTGCTTCGGAGCGCCAAAGTGGATGTAATTGATGCTGTAGAGGTCGACATCCTCCAAATGCCACGCAAACGTCGCCTTCCACTGTCCCAAATAGAGATACGTGGTATTGACGCCAGGAACCTTTGTGCCGAGCACATCTAACAGATTATCCAGCTTCGCGACATTCCAACTGGCCACGGTGTCGTCGAATAGGGAACCAGGCATGTCGGCCCCATACATGGGCGTCCCGTAGTTCAACGTTTTCCAATACACCTCTTCCAACTCTTCGCATCGCTCTTTGGTGAACTCGTCGACGTTCGCGAGGTGGTAGTCGAAGTTATTAAATGATTCTTCGTCGATGATCTGTGCGGCATCTTGACGATTAAACATACGTCGTGATGAGATGGATTTTGTTTTTGGCTGTCTTCCCCGTGGCTTTGGGGTTGGTTCCTTCTTTACACGGGCAGCCTCAGTCGGTGTCTCGATCTTGACGTGCTTTGCGGACGTCGTGTCGGTCTCAGTAACTTTGGGTCCTGGCGGTGACATGGGGGTTGGAGGTACTGGTGACGAAGCACCTTCGGTTGCAGGTTGCTCGGTATCTTTCTCTTCTTTGGGTGGTTCTTTTGGAAGTGGTCGCTTTCTCGGTCGTCCCGGGCGACGTTTCTCGCCATTGGGAAGTGGGCTAAGACGACGAGGTTTGGGTTTCGGAGCGACCTCTGCTTGGCGACGACGTTCTCCTCGCCGTGCAGGTGGTTGATGACTGGTCTCTTCACATAATGACTTCCATTGCGGCAGGTTGTAAGACCGTTGCTTCTCGATGTTTGCCTGTGTATAGGTACCGTGGGTGCCGGCGAATTCCTGGGTAATTGGGTTCTTGACCCGAATGGCCTTTATTTTCTCTTCGAGGCTCGGCAGCGATTCCCGCCTGCAGGGACAATAGCCATGGTCAGTATTGTTGTTCGTGGTGGGAAGTAGCGTGTGCATGGGGGTGGGGGGACGAACCATTCTGGTGGCGGAATAACTTTGACGATCCCCGACTTCATTCCATACTTGTCCACCTTCTCGACGAATTTACTGAAGCTTCGGAATTGGTCCATTGTCTGATTCGCACCGAGCGAGGTTATGTCAGTGATGTCATTCTTCTTATCAACCTCCATCGCCACCCTCAGTCGATTCACTGAGGCACTGCGCACTCCACTTCAGAAACATACCGGTTTGAAGACGGGAATCTTTCCCCCTTCGTAGTAATGGTCCGGCTCGATCTCGCCAATATCGTCCTCCTCATTCTCCATGTCGATATCGGAGAGGATGGAACTGGCATCGTCTCGCTTCTCATGGTCTTGATCTTCACTGGTGGGTGGCGTCAGGGCCGCTTTGGGCTGTTGCGGCGGGTCGGCCTGACCCCCATCGTGAATGGGCTCATTCGGCGGCGCATCCGCCACCACCGCCGACTCCATAGCGGAAGGATGGCGAGACGTCGCCTATTGTTGGGTATACGAAGTATCGATTCGCTTCGAAGGCTGCAGGTTCGGTGGATGGCAGGTTCTTGAGTTGAAGTGAAATGGACCCCGATAGTCGGCAGAGACGTTCCAAGGCTGGATACCGAAGCGAGTGACGCAGGAAGATGGGCTTGAGGGATGTCACATTCGAATATGGTTCCTCTGTTTTTTCATCCCTCAAATCCAGTAGGTGAGAGGGCGTTGAAGGGAGTTGATCAGTGATGAGATGCACTTGGATTGAAGTTCGACGACACGCCAAAGTGACACACCAAAGTGACAGCCGCAGTGAGTGACGGGCGGATTCGATGGGTGAGGGTCGCTACTGCAGGTTCGGAGCCAGGGAATAGGCAGGTGCGACTTGATGCCTTACTGCCTGATCTTCTGGGACCCCTGCTGTGTCTAAGTTACGCTATGCCTGATTGGGCCCCCTCCTTCTCGTTGAGCATCTTCACTTTCTCAGTATATTCACGATAGGTTCACACTCCGTAAAGCAGCATATACTAAGTTTGGTATGTTGATTGTTGTCCCATTCAAGTATTATCCAATCCCTTCTCATCAGCAAACTCGACAAATCCAGCACACAGCATCGATCAACAACTTCTACAACTATTGACGGTGGAATGCCTCCCTGTCAGATCCCCATTTCCATTATCCAATCAACATTCATACCAAGCCCTCGCTCAGGTGATCGTCTCCCGATTGTCTCCTTGCAGTGACAGGGGCTTGTGCCTGTTTGAAACCTCCTGCCTGAGGCGTCCAACCTGAACTAAAATAATCAGGCAGCAACAAACCGACTTCATTGATCAAACTGCTCCATGATTCATCATCAGACGATTTTGGCTTGCTACAAACGGAATTCTGTGTCCGCCTTTATTTTTATTCCTTGCTTCTCCGTATTTCTAGTTGTTTCAGAAATCGCACACCAATTCCAGAAGTCCAGAATTCTGCCGTGATATTGTGCGCTGTTGGTGTTTTCTTAGTCCAAAGTCTCCTGAACTATACAGCCTAGACAATGCATGAAGCAAGTCGACAGTTATTCCTCAACATTTCTTGATCCCTAACTACTTGAAGTATCAATCATACGTTATGATAATCATTGCGTTCTTTTTCTCGAAGGCATTGCCGACGCGCCTTGAGCAATAGGCCATCCAGGCTGTTTCCGCAATCCATTTCTCACAGCGTTCACCAACAACTACCAACATCCATCACAAAAGTTGGCCGTTGCTGCAGTACGCTTTCCAAACCACTGGTAGCTCATATTCTTACACTCAACCTTCGGTTTCAACTGCCTACGACCCTCTAGGTCAAGTGGCATATCTGAACCTGATGAAGAGGTCATCCCCCCTACCTTACTTGACTCCATTGATCCGCCCCCTACTCTCTTCATGAAGCTGGTCTCCTGTCAGTCCCCCCGTCCCCTCCTGAATTCAACTCACTGTGGCGATCAGAGGGTGATACGTTTGATCGCAGACGAAAAGTTTGCCCAATGGACTCTGACCGTCCGAGAGGGAAGTGGTGGCTGAAGGTTGGTTTTGTTTTCGAGCACGATCCTACTATCTGGTTTGAAAGTCCAACTTCGACTCACTTATACCCTCGAGTTCGCCTCGACAATTAGCATCGCCGTGCAGAATATACTAGGTATTCCTGACATCCAAGACAAGCTAATCTCTTTTCAAATCAAAACCCGCACCTCGTTCAGTGAGCAATGGCCAGTTATCCATCCCGCGTCGTCCTCGCGCCAGCTCCTATGCCTTGGAGCACAGTTCCGCTTGTGAAAATATCCAAGTAGTGGCTCATTTCCAGCACTATATAACGTATTAAGCCCAGTCTAGCGGCGGATTTCATGCTTTTCCGACGTCCTCGGCATTCATATATCGAATTCTGCAACACTATATGGTCATCAGGATCGAGGGAAACGAACGCGAAACGACAACAAAGCAGCTCAATTCGCGTACTCACTGGTAGCTCCTCAGGATAAGTGTCCCTTCGTATATCTTGCTCTTTTCAATTCTACCTTGCCTTCACTCAAATCCTATCCGTTCCAAGTGGTTGGATACGGTATATATCCTAATCCCCTTGCGGAGCGCTTTTCAGTAGCTCATCATTCCCCTCTCATAGTCGTTGGACATTATTCCAAGTACTGTAGCGTCTCAATCTATCGAATATTCTTCGGTGCTTTTATTTCATCCGACCGGTTTCACACGTTGCTCAGAGCATATGAGATGCTCCAATTCTCTCATCCGTCCGTAGTAGAAAACGCCCCAGCACTCCGTACAAACCTCCTATCATCTCACTCTTCCCCCTCGCCTTCTGCACCGCGATACCGGCACTGGAAGTGGAATAAATGAGACATCTTCGGCCACACGAAGGACTCTTTCAGTGTGATCCTCCACCACGCAGATCTTTCCACCTCGGCCGGTTCAAGTATCGCTGAACTGACTTTCCACGTATACAAGGCGTTTGCCATCATCCTCCCTGGGTGTACTCAGTCTATACATGGGCTTACTGGGGCTTGTTTCTCGCTCCATCCGGCAGAGGTGGACCGCCAGTAATACCGGCACTACATACGCGAGGGACGCGCTCATTGCGAGGCCTTAGTGAACAGGGCAGCGGATATTCAACTTTCAGCGTAGCCGCAGCATTGGCGGAGAGAAGAGCCTCCCAGAGACCGGGGTTTTGCGACCCTTACAAGAAAGGTCTCGGGACTATTCGATTTGCGAACCTCGAGTCCACGGCGCTGCTAGACGGTGCGGCCATCCGCGCCACATTGATTAGCTCCAGCTCGTGTCGGAGGGGTAGAGGTTTACAAAAGAGAAGGATATCCGAGCTGCTTGGACAGATCGGTGGAAGCGGGATCATTCCAAGGAGATATGTCCGGATTGGACACCAGCAAACTCCTCAACGAGCTGTCGATGAGCTTCTACGCTGGTACTTTGGACTGGCTGTTCTGGTGAATATGAACGGCGATGGCGAGCCTCTCTATGAGCATGATTTTTCTCCCGGCTCAGATACAGTAGGCGACATTCTATGTGGACCAAAGGCAGCTGAAAGGAAGCATCCAACACCGTCCGAGGGTTTCAATTGTATCGTCTGACACTGGCCTGACCCCTCAAGGTTATCCCCTCTGGCTCACCGTGTTGGCGGTAGTGAGCACCTTCTTCTCGGTCTTGTCTTTCGAGGGCTAGTGGGGTGGGGTGTTCTGGGTCCGATGCCAACGAGGCCTAAAGCGGAACCCCCCGTGGTCCTTGAGCTAGGCGGCCCTGGCAGCATGTATTGACTCTGCCATAGCCTTCCCCCCTATCCCGCCGCCACAACTTCCGCTCTGGATGCTGTTACGATAGCGTTTGAGGCCAATACCGCCCGTGTGTGCATTGCTGTTACCGTCTATCGGTGACAGAGAGTGGAGAGGCGGGCCTATCGGCCTTGGTGCGTGGCCACGGTCATAATCCAGCTGCAAAATCGGAAACAAACTTCCCCTGTTCATGAGTCTCGGTACCCTTTTATATATGCAGAATATTCACCCTTGCGATATACATAGTCGTTTGTCCAGAACTCGTCCCCTTTCCACTCGCTCCCAAACTTTGAATCTCTGTTTTTCGTCCCTCTTTGCAGTGTGCGTCCATTTCTGTCAATCAAATTCTATATTCTCAGCATTGCTTTTCGTCATGGCAGGATAGAGTGCGGCCGGTGTGCGTGTTTCTTGAGTCTCAAACTCATGCGATCGTCCCCTTGCCCGCGCAACCGATGCGGATATGTGTGCATTTGGATAGCCTCCGCAATCGTTGTCTATTATATGTTCATCTCCTTTGACCTGGGCGCTGAAGGACGACTGATTCGGCGACTTAGATACCGCGTATTCCGGCCCTGAGTTCGATCAAATGTTTGGCCCGTGGCTAAACTATTTCAGAACTAGAGAGAAGCTAATGAGAGTAATTTGCGAGTCTCGAACAAGAAGAGTGCAAAATAATTTCATAGGTTGTCATAGTCTTGGGCTGTCGGCATAGACTGTAGATAGTTGGCCTTGCGGCCTGAGGCAGCTTCACGATGTCAGGTTTGCATAGATCACTCCGGGAGACGCACACTTGGAACTTCTCTCTTCTTCTGTAATTAGCTAAATTCATATCGTTACGATCGGAGTCACTACTCATCTATCGTGATCCGTTACATAGGTAGGTCATTTTCGAGCTCCAAACTACCAGACATTATTACGGACCAGTTCCATCACCACCATCAAGAAGAGAAAGCAGTTGATCGAGCTCAGAACGGCACCTCTATCAACTCCATTATATGCTCAGATTCTATTAAACCAAACAGAATAGTCAATAGTCGTAGTGGCCAGGGGAGGTTTAAGCCAGCAAATCCGAGGAACAGTATGATGACCGAGTTGGAAGCTCTTCGAGACTGCCACTGCTCTGTCCATCAAAAGAGAAGAAGGAATGTGGCCACAACGGCCGAAGTTCTAAATCAGCTGTGATCTGGCAGCGATAAGGTAGTCATTTTCAGAAGGCGTAGGAAATAATGGGGAAGGCTTAGGGAACTGTCGAGGGATCCACGTCTTCGGCTACTGCATTGTGCACCAGGTAGACCACAGGGAATGGCCGAGTTCGTTTAGGATAGATAGGGACCTAAGGAACGCTAGAAAGGAAATGAGAAATTCTGTCATTATTATTGTCGCCTGTGACACAGTCGTCTTCATGAATGAAGTTGTTAACACCCAGTCCTTCCTTGAATGGTAGCAGCGTAGGAATCGGCATTCTATTTCGTTGATACCACTCACACCATAATACCATATATTCTGAACTATTTGTCCTTGAATCCATCCACGTACTCCTCCCAGTCCAGCACCACCACCTCCTCGCCCTTCAACTCCAGCTCGATTTCCCGCTCAATCTCAACTGCCGTCTTCTCTTTCACATCGTATGTCGAGTGCGCTCCGCTGAGCAACTTCACCTTGGATCCCGCGGCCAGCGCACCCCTACACGTCGATCGCACGCAAAACTCGCTCTGAAGGCCAAAGGCTATGATTTCCGTGACACCTTTTGTCTTCAGCTCCGCCGCAAGCTTGGGATTCGATTCAAATGTGTCTCCTGTTCGCGACATGAGCGATGTAATCCCCCAGATGCTTCCTGGGCAGCAGTTACGACCAGATAACTGCTCTTAGCAGGGAACTCGGAAAATATAACACTCACCTGTCCGCTTCGCAACGAGCATCTCATTTAGGTCTCCGCACCTTGGCGGGAAAACTAGCTCCCACGCTTTGCTTCCACGCAGAAGCGTTCCGCCCTCCGGTGCTTCCTCGTGCTGGACGACGACGATCAGACAGTCCGGCTCGACGCCTTCCCAACTTTGTTCATCAATGGCGGCGCGGGTGGCTAGAGTGATGTTGCTCGCAGCGTCGATGATCCGTGAAGCATGCGGAATCTGGGTGGTCGGATCGCCTGCAAGCTCATGCTGGATGTCGATTACGAAGAGCGCGGTCCGAGGCATTGTGGCTGCTGGCAATGGTTGTTCATGTCCAGTTTAGTCTCGATATCTTGTCTCTCCATCAATGTGGGCAGTCAAGAATTTGTTGGTGCCTAATGTTAGAGACCAGGATGTCTCTATATTTCAGGGTCCTCCCGTTTCCTACCTGTGACCCCGTATTCCCAACTATGACAGCACATCATTCATCCCGCGATGTTACCAGCCCCTCATTCTTTGCTTTTTCGCTAGTCTTGAGGAAATCAAGGTCTCTACGGCCACCGAATGTATACAGAACTTAAATATGGGCGTATTCCTGGAGTTTTTACGCTCATTACTATAAGGATCAAGGACAATCTATCTACGCTCTTTTGGAATCTAACGGTGTTTTCCCACTGTATCGCTGCACCAATCACCTGATTGAGTGAATCCGCTATTATATTTCACACCTGAGACAGGGACAGCATTTACTGTGGGGGGGACAAGGGGCTGCTATTCTGAATTTCTTATACTCAGCCAAAACGGTCACACTTGACAGGGCTGCTTCACTCCTTCAGCCGAACATCATCGATACTATATGAGCTAATATCCAGATATCAATGGAATATCGATGAGAACGGCTTATTATGGTGGTCAAAGACCCAATCTGATGACAGGATCATACCTTTGACGTCGCTCTGTGCCCGGAGAGGAGAGGTCCGGCTCATGGAGCTTCCACCGGAATGGGTCACTCTCTTAACTACGTTAGATAACTCTCTCCTCCATGCCTTGCTAAAAGTCTAAGCAATGAGCTCCACATATCGATTTTTAGAAGGGGTTGGTCATGAGACACATTTTCCAGGCTCGACCCGCTCGCCTCGCTCCCGACGAGTGATTCCCAATATTACATCTGGGGAATCTGACGTTCAATCAAGACATCTCCCGACCCAAGTTCCGCCAGGAATGCCAAGAGATTTAAATCAACCTCCCTTCTCCACTGTCACCGGTATATTCAATTTTATATTGCTCTGAAGTGTAGTGGAATTAGGGGAATCCGCGCTAAACCTAGTCCCCCAGTCTTTCATTTCATCTATTGAAATCCGCGCTCATATTCAAGCCAATTGTCTCTTTAGCGGTGTCATTGCGTCTATATGCTTATACGAGATCACACTATTAATACTTATTGTTGCTTGCATTTACTATGATCCTATTCCCTCGGACCTCTCTATCTAAAGTCTAGGGCCGATTTGCCGCCTTGTTATAGGTCCGAAAAGTTCGGGAAGATTGATGGGCAACAATGGCTCCATATACCGCTCTCGGCGTTCAGCTTTTGAGAATCGAGTCTACCCAAGGTGATATAGATCATTGTTCGTTCGTTCTTTTCGGTTTTCATTCAATTCATCAATTCCTGCGGCTACGATGAAACTCCCTTCGGCAGCTGGGCTGCTTCTCGCAGCTCTGACCGGTGTCGTCAATGGTCAAGGGCAAACATTGGCAAAGAATGTGCGTATCATACTCAAGCCAACCGTTGCGGTACCAATTGTCTCAGCAAAATAACAACTGTTAGTACGAAGGCAACGCCGGGTTTCCCACCTCTGCGCAATGGGACGCTCTGAATTCCGCTGTCGGAAACAAGTTGTCTCGCTGCGGCTCTGGCCGTCTCGAGGCTTGTACATCTGAAGACACCCCGTCCTATGTGCTTCGGGCGCGAAATGGGCAGGACATCGGCAATGCGTTGAAGTTCGCGAATGAGCACAACCTGCGGGTGACCGTCAGGGGGACGGGCCACGATTTCATGGAGAGGTATATACACCCGCCTCCTTAGCCGAAAGTCTGCAATATATTGGTAAAGATGGAACATCTGAATAACGATGATGCTATAGGAATACTGGCGCGGGAAGCCTCAATATATGGACGACAGACATGCGCGGAGCGCAGTGGACGGCGAGCTGGGCGCCTTCAAATGGATCTGCTCCGAATGGCCCAAAGTTAGCTGCTGTAACCATTGGTGCCGGTATGGCGTGGACGTCAGTGACGTCCACTGTAGAGCGGAATGGGCATGTCGTAACTACAGGTGCTGACACGGTAAGTCTAGAATCGCAGCAAGATACTACCGTCGAGACTGACTCTATGGAAAGACTGTGGGCGCTGCCGGTGGTTGGACAATGGGCGGAGGTCACGGTCCGCTCTCAAACCAATATGGCATGGGATGCGACAATCTCCTTGAAGCTGTCGTGGCGCTTCCATCCGGGGACATCGTCACAGCTAATGCCAACTCCTACCCAGACCTTTACTGGGCCATCCGCGGCGGTGGAGGCGGAACCTTCGGGGTCATGATCAGTGCAACGATGCGAACCTACCCTAAACCTACTATGAATGGCCTCACGCTGCGTATCTCCGGACGTGGCTCAGGATACGTCAATGCTCTTGCTTACATGTGGGCCAAACTCCCCGAGATCACCGATTTTGGCCTCAGCGGCTACCCCACTATGTCCTCATCCAGCTACTTCGGCATGCTCAACGCACCCGGAAAAACCACCGCAGAAATCAACGCCTTCTTCAACCCCATCGCCGCGAAAATGCGCAGCTACGGCGCCACAGTCTCCGCCTCCGCTTCATCCGGCGGACTTCTTGGAGGACTCCTTGGCGGCTTCGGCGGGCTCGGTCGGCGCAGCTTCTACGAAACGTACGGCGAGCCCACCAACCAACGTGTCAAGCGCCAGGCGCTCACCAGCGTCGGGCTCTTCTCTTCCCGCCTGATTGCCCGCTCCGCCATGAACGAGGAAAACCTCCCAGCGATCCGTAAAATGCTCGAAACGATCCTCGCCACCTCCCGCGTGTCCGTGCTTCCGTACCCCAACTCCGGCGGGCAGGTCGCTCGCAATGCGGAACTGGACGTGGGGCTGAACCCCGCGTGGCGGGAGAGCGTAATGCATATGATTGTCCAGCGGATGGATGCGAAGGCGGCAGTGGCGGCGATGGGACCGTTGAGCGCGAACGAGGGGGCGTATCTGAATGAGGCGTATCCCGAGGAGGTGGACTGGAAGCGGACGTTCTTTGGCGGTGGGGAACACTATGAGAAGCTGCTCGCGGTGAAGAACAAGTATGATCCGAAAAATACGCTGTGGTGTATGCCATGTGTTGGCGGCGACGTGTTCGTGGAAGGGAAGGACGGGAGGTTGTACAACCCGTAGTGAACTCGAGATGACTTAGGTTTCTAGGGAGGAGCCTTTAACCTTATCTTATCGCATTTATCTCACTGGCGTCGAACTTCACGCCATCGCCATGATGGAATTGACGAAAAGTCCGTCCACAGAATCCAATGCACTTTGGAACGTGGAGTTGGGGGTCATCTTTGTCAACAGCGGATTATGTCGCTTACTAAGCTAATTAGCGGCGTATTATATATTCATTGAGTGAGTTTCATTGGCTTATACAGATGGTTTCACAATACATGACCGTAGGGAAGATGTACTCCGTAGTAATTATGGAATTTTAGCTTGGGAATGGTGGGCACGTGATTGGGATCACCTATTGAATTCAAGGCTATGTTGACAGCAATCTATGGAATTAGAGTATGAATCTACCAATTCGGATAGTGGACAACCTTTCTGAATTATGATGCATAACGTTATTTCATATTCTGTCCTTTCTGTATTTATATCCATCTGTCTGCTGTTGATTTCATAGGGAGAAATACTTACACTCATTTTCCTTTGCTGATCATTTCCAAGTTCAACCTGTCTCCTTTCTGCAGTCTTTCTTTCGGAGTGTCCGACCTCTTACGCAGTAAACATGAATCGTCCTTGAAAGTCGAAACCACTTAGTCTGGACATGATGGCGATCGTTGCCTTGTGTGCTTAAAAGCAGCCATCATCAATCCACAGTTTCAGGGCGTGGACACGCGTTGTCCATGTGCTTCAACTGCCAGATTCCGAGTCCGTTCAACAAGTTGCAGTTAACTTGCAGAAGATGCGCTTCCGACTCCACATCCGAACCTAGATTGTTGTTCATTTTAAGACATCTCGTTTCCAAGTTTATACGACTCTTCATTGTCTCTTAATCGTTATTTGATGATATTCCTTGGAATGGGTTGTTGGCATACCAAAGTCACGATCGCACGTGACTTTCCCCGCTCCAGCTGGCCGCGATGTTTCGGTTGTGACCCCCCAAGTTTACCGATTTTACCCCTGGCTCGCCTGACTGCAAGGGTGATTTCGTGCATCAGCAGCACGGCATGGAAATTAGAAGCAGATCGATATGTCTCGCTGTTTGCCTCTTGATGCTCTTATTTCCGGTTTTGTCGTTGGTCTTTATGCCTTTACGAACGATCCACGTCATGGAAAATAGGCGATAACCGATGACCTCGGGCTTGTCCAAGGTTAGTATTACCGCAAATTCCTTCCTTTGGGCCGTAGCTGGAAAAGCTGTATTAGTTGTTCCCTAGCGTGTTATCTCCGCACTACGGCCAAATGTCTTCTGATTCGTGTTCCTGCTTTGCTTGAAATAGTGATATGCGAGAGTCGAACTATTCCGGCCTTGAATTCCCCTCATAGTGCAAGCTCCTGGTGATCAATGCTCCATCCAGCCCTTAATACAGTATATCAACTCAGAGTTTGCTCAATGGTCCAGGAGGAAGCTAAATATCTCATTTCTGCTGGCTCTGATCCTACATTTCCCCGCGATGAGATCGGGAATAAGCTCCACGCTAGGATTCTGTTTGTGACCTCCGCTACCTGGGGAACAATAGAACAAGCTATCCAAACCGCCACAGAGATCTAGACAAGCTTATCCGGACCTAGATCCTAGGCCGTGGTGGAGTAGATCCACCTCTCCGCTTCCCCCAGGGCTTGGCTGTGCGGGGATGGTCCGAAGTCATCAGGTTTCCGGAGAAGTATCTAAACCCTTAATTAGGAGTAAGTATAAACTGGGCCTTCGCTGCCTGACTGATCTCTAAAGACGAGCACTCCCATCAATCTTTTCAATCATCTATCGATACCTGGGCTTAGTCATTCACAATGGGCGTCGAGGAGAAAGACACATACGCGGCGGAGGTCGAGAACGTCAAGCACGATGCGTCATCAACTCCCCCTCAACAGCTCGAAGACTTCGACGAGAAGCTTGCGGCCAGAATTCGACACAAGATTGACCTCCGCCTCCTCCCTGCGCTTGGTGCCATGTACGCCATCTGCCTGTTGGACCGTAACAACCTGTCCAACGCAGCCGTTGCTGGCATGAATGTCGAGCTGAAGATGGAGGAGGGGGACAACTACAATCTGGTCAACATGTGCTTCTTCATCACTTATATCACCCTGCAACCTTTCGCGGTTTTACTCTGTCGATGGATGGGTCCGCGATGGTTCCTACCAATGATCTGTGTGATCTGGGGTTCTGTCATCATTGGTGCTGGATTTTCCCCGAATTGGCAGACGCTTTTGGGTCTGCGACTCATTTTGGGCGCTCTTGAGTGTGGCTTCTTCCCAGGTTGCCTGTACCTTCTCTCGACGTGGTACACGCGATGTGAGTGACCAACCTGTTCCGACCAAACTTCATATACACTGACGATGGAATCCAGTCGAGAGCTCGCGTCGCTATTCAATCTTTTACCTCCTTGGCAGCTGCGTGGGCTCCCTCGGAGGTATCCTTGCATTTGGTTTGCAGCAGCTGGATGGCAGAGGGGGACTCGGCGGATGGAGATGGTATGGATCATCCTTCTGTTTTGTTCTGAATGGAACATGAACCACTGACGACTTTATCCATAGGATCTTCATTATTGAAGGTGTTATTACCGGCGGGATTGCAATTTTCGCCCTCCTGTATCTTGTGAAATTCCTCGATGAGGAGTTGATAAGGCCATCTTGGAAGTTCCTCACGCGGGACGAGTTGGAATTTGTCGCTGCTCGACTCAACGCCGATCGAGGCGACGTCGAGGTGGAGCCGTTCACCATCAAGCGCTTCCTCGAGCCCGCCACGGAGTGGTTCATCTACGGCTTCCCCATCATCCTCATGTACGCGCAATTGCCCCCTTCGTGCCTCCAATCTCGCTGACTTTCCCTCCTAGGCTCACCACCGCCCTCGGCTATGCCTTCGCCTTCACCCTCCCCATCATCCTCCAAAGCTCCCTCGGCTTCGGCGTCGCCGAGGCCCAATGCCTCACCGCGCCGCCGTACTTCTTCTCCGCCATCCTCATGTATGTCGCCGGCTGGCTCAGCGACAAATACCGCCAGCGCGGCCTCGCGATCGTGATCCTCGCCACCATCGGGCTGATCGGCCTGCCGATCATGGGCTGGGCAAAGAATCCGTGGGTACGGTATTTCGGCGTGTTCGTGTCGGTTGGCGGGGCGAACTCGACCATTCCTAGCGTGTTTGCGTACCAGGTATGTAGGCTCAGGTGTCGGACCAGACATAGGAAACGAGTGCTAACGGTTGAACTAGGGAACCAATATTCGAGGACAGTGGCGCCGCGCGTTCTGCTCCGCGTCGCTGACCGGCCTCGGTGGCATCGGTGGAATCATCGGTGCGCTGATCTTCCGCCAACAAGATAAACCGGATTACTTCCCGGGTTTCATCGCCTGTATTGTGTAAGTTAAACGCCCTCGCTGTCCCCGGAACTGCTCTGGCTTCCCACTGATTTGGCAATCGTGCGACCAAAATGTTTGAGGAGTTGCTAATCATCTATCGCAGCGCGTCCGTCCTGATCGTCATCACCGTCGGGGTCATGACTATATACTTCCGCCGCTGCAACGCGGAGTGCGACCGGGGCGAGAGGGTATTGATGGGCGACCCAAATTTCAGATTCACAATTTGAGAGAAAGCCGGAGTTCGTGGATGTGCCATGCGTGCAATCTATGTCGCTGCCAGGAAGTCAGGTAATATAGATAGATCTACAACGATGAAGGAGGGACAGGCATCGTTGTTATGAGGACGCCGCGGCGTGTGGCCAGGAATGGTAGAACCAACAGTCACAGCATCGCAGTTGCACAGCGAAATAGAATCTACGTGTGCTCGTATTGATTAAGATACATGAATGGGCTATTTTGTGTCTGTGCTTGATTGAAAAGAAAAGGAATTCGAAGAAAAGTGGAAAAGGGTCTGCGATGATGTATGAGAAGCGCTGAGGTGCCTTGTCGTACATGGAGTGCAGAATCGAACCTTTCCATTAACACAAGTGCATACATGACTGGGAATATTATTGGGGTGTGCCTGTGTGATCAGAAAGCGAGAGGAGTGCATGCAGGTAATCAGTCCATCCGGCCATTTCGCAAATCGGATCCTCCTTCTTTTCCGTAGATGAACAACCTCCCGTTGCTTTTCCTTTGACACATGTCCACGTCTACTTCCCTCCTACACGGCAAGCCACTACCAAGATCAGTTTCCAGGCGACAGCATTCCGCAAACCACAACCCATCCACAACGGAGGGACATTCAGGATGATTTCAGGTGCGAACCTCCACCACATTGTTTGCATGGATTGAATAGATGAAAGCAAGGGAGAAAAGGGGCAAGAAAAAACCAGCAAAGCATACGATAACAAAGTCGGATTTTGAAAATAATGAGAAAGAAAGGGGCTCTCAGCATGGATGATGTCGGTGAGATGCTTGGGGGTGGAAGATTGGCAAGATGATGCTTCGTAGAAGAAGGCATTGCAACTCCAAGCATGAAGTAGAAGAAGGCACCGTTAGATCTACAGGCGAAAGGCTGCGAGTCGAGATCGAAAAAAGATCCCTCAAGGCGGAAAATTCGGGGTTCGAATGATAAATGCCCTAGGCTCCGCTACGATTGGAACTCGAGAACAGTTGGCGGTCTTCTCGAGCTGATATGATGACCGCGAGATTTGAACTGTGATTTTCGACATTGTGCGGGGCCTCGGGGATAGATTATGCTTGATGATGTCGAGACTGAAGTGTATCCGGTGGATGAAATCAAAGAAGAGAATGGGTGTACGTCTCCAATCGGTCAATTGAAGTGAGAAGAGCGGGAATGCATACCCCCGCGGGATTGGCCTCCGTTTTGCCCTCCGTTTTGACCTCCGTTCTGTCGGGAGTGCCACTGCTGCTGGGCCTAGTTTTTAGTACATCCGACCACGATAACCCCGACCATAACGAGGACCAAAAACATCAAGAGGCGGAGATGGACGTACGTTGCTCGCCGGATTGCAGCAGAGCATGGCGACTCGGGAACCATATTTGTTTCCACGGAGGCTGACCATATGCTTGCGAATATGAGTGGAGACAATCTCCCTCTGGCGAGAAGTGCAGTTCTGGAGGATGTACTGAATGAGATAGTTGCCGAATTGATCAGAAGAGACTGCAGGGATGTTAGACGCGAATTATGTGAAGAAGGGCGGTTAAACTTACTATCGATGAGAGGCATGCGGACGCGGTCCTCGCGAGGCTCAGAAACGATCTCAAGGTAGCGATCAATGAAGTTGTTGGCATTGATCTTGAGGCACTTCTCAACAACTTTGGAGCCGTACTGGTGAAGAGAGTAATCCTTCGCGTTGGCAAGGACATGATCGACGGCTGCCGCCTTGTCGGCGGTAGCGCCATGCTCACAGATGTGCTGAATACACCAGTTGCCAAACTGGCCCTTGCAGATCATGTCGATGCTGGCAAGAACTTCATTGATGCAAGGACGCTGGAGAAGTCAGTGATGTGACGCTACTGAGTGATGTTGACATGCATACCTTGTCCTCTTCAAGGCAATTCTCAAAGACGTTCTGGACTACGAGACTGCCAGTCTCACCCATCGCAACCTTGTCCCACATGGTGCGAAGAGAATCATTGACATACTTCATGATCTGAGGTGGGGAACCGCTCCAGCGCAATTCGAAGAGCTTCTGCCACACATGGCAAGCATAGCGGTGGGTGACCGTCTCAGGGATCTTGCGAAGCAATTCATGAATCATCAGCGCCTTGTAATCTTCGGTGACGCTGTCGAATGCCTTTTGAATGACATGGCAGCCAAAGGGATCCTGGCTCAAGGTAAGGGTATTTCCCCGGATGCTGTCAGCAAGACGACGAATCTGATCGGTCGTGCCATGTTCGAAGCAACGCTGAACGAGGAAATTGCCGAATCGATTGATCATGAGACCATACGCGCTGCCGAGGATAGCATCGATGATATCATGCTTCTGCTGCTCGGTGCCAGACTTGAGCTTCTGTTGAAGGAAGATGGATGCCTGTTGATCATTGAAATCGACAATCTTCCCCACAATGATCCTCCAGTCCGTGGTGGCATTCTTCTCAAGAAGAAGACGGTAGTTGATAGGCTCATGGGGAGCGACGTACTTCGTCCCATCCGCAGTGGTATCGACGGAGTCCTGCAAGGCACATTAGTGAATGATTATATCACTTTGTACTTCGATAAAACGTACTGCAGAGCCACCCCAAGGGTCCTTGGCCTTGTCAGCAGATGCACTACTATCAGCTCTCACCACATCCCAGGGAGCGACGGGCTGGGACAACGGGGCAGAGGTGATGGCGTAGGAATTGGGCTGCATAGGGCCAGTGTATCCTTTGGTGACTATAGCGTCACGTGGAGCCGTGAACTGAGCACTTGCCTGGTTGAGTCCATCGTGGAGTTCGTCGGTAGTAGTGAACTTCAGATGATCACCAGCGAAGTTGCCGTTGTTCACTCCTGGGAAGTGCCCTTGGAACGCTCGTCCGGTGGCTTGGCCGCTGAACGCAGGAGCAGCACGACCGATCACCTGATTCGCCCCAGGTACACCAGTCGCCGCAATCATCGCGGCAGGAGCACGTGGCACATTCATGGGAATACCACCATACGTCCACGCATTCTGGGCTGCGGAATAGGGTCCACTGTGCTGAGGAACATAACCCGTGAATGGCGGCTTGGAAGGGAGCGAGAAGCGACCCTGTTGCTTAGGAGCGTTAGCCCCATGGCCCATGACACGGTTTGCGCGATGATGTGCACTAACCTGGGCATTCCTGAGCGCATTGGCAGGCATTCCCTGAGCCTGGTTCGTAGGACGTGCAGGAAGGGCCGCATTGTTCGGGAGAAACGGGGTGTTGCCCCAAGGCGGCATGCCAACAGCGTCAGTAGGAGAAGTGTGCTTGCTGCTGTTGTCCAGCCCCCGATCGTTGACAATTTCGCCATCACATTCAGAAGCGGAGACGATTTGTTCCAAAGTGTGCTTGGTCACATGCGACTCGGAGGTGTTCGCCTCATCTTCAAGCTGAGTGATTCGCGCTTTGGCCAACGCCAACTTCAAATTGAGGATCTCCTTTTCATAGTCCTCCACGCTGCGTTGAGATTTATTCGGAGAAACCTTGTCGTCACTCTTGTTCGCTCCGAAGGAAGCCTGGCGCTGGACCCCCACTGGAGCACTGGTAGCGCCCATAGACGCCGCAGTAACATTTGCGGAAGTGAAAGGAGGTTGACCATTCGGAGCAGCTTGGTGGAACGACCCGAGACGCTGGGGGATGACGTAGGCCTGGAGTTCATCCTGGGTCATCGCACTGCGGTTGTCTTGCTTGTACTTCTCGGTAGCTTGAGCATAGAGCGCATTGAGCAGTTGCTACGACTGTTAGTTGTGAATCCATCCGAACCGATCTCAATCAACGTACTTGCTCCTCCTGATCAGCAGCAGAGAAGGACTTGGCTTGCTTCAGGCCAGCAATGCGACCGTTGGGGATGCCATGGTGGCTGAAGTTAGTGGTATCACTCAAGACAGCCGGGTTTTGAGGACCCATCATCTGGAGACGGGACATCAGTGACTGTAGTAAAGTGATGGATCTTCGGGCAAGCGAGCGGGAGTGTTAAGAGGAAGCAAAAGGGCAGAAACTCACTTCGCCAACACCAGAATCCTGCAGCTTCAGCTCACTGAATCCACTGGCAGTACGATTGTACTTGGGCTTCGGGGTAGGAGAGTCTTCCAGCGACATCTTGACAATTGAAGAGACTGATAGATCGATCCAAAGCTTCTGCTCCCAATTGGCGAAAGTAGACGTTCGTGAACACGAAGGTCAGGGATGAACGCGCCTGCTGCGTGTTAACGTTCTCTCCTCGCGGTAACTTCGCGCGATGAGCGAACAGCGATGCGATTGCGATGCGACGCGATGCGACGCGACAGATCAATGCGCTCCTTTCAGAGTAGAGCGCAACGGAGACAAGGAAAGCGTGGATAACCAGAATAGACGCGGGATTGGGGGTGATGTTTTCAAAGTGAACAGATTCTCGTTGCTGGATAGATAGCCACGAAATCAGACGAGCTCGAACGAAGATGATGAGATTGGCATATGAAGCAATAAGACTTACGGTGATTGCGCGAGTGAAGAGGAGAAGGGAGATGAAGATGCAGTGGGTTGGCGATGAGCAACACGGAGAGGGAGTGACTGCCGTGGTGAGCAGAGTGTGTGGTTCTTTCCTGGTTGGACGGGAAGTGATGGATTATGGAGGAAGTTGCGGTCTCGAGGATCGGTGGGAGAAATGTGTTGTGACGTAGGCGCTCCTTCCTTCAATGGAAGTCAACACCGATGAGTGACGACGGTAGGTCACGCGTCCAATTGACGACAACCGTCTCCTGAATAATGGAGAGGATAGCAAATAGACGAGTAGTGAGCTAGCTACGAACAGCTAGATCGAGATGGATGAGGTTAATGGTTGAAAAAGGAAAGGGGATGAAGGCGATGAGATGGGAATTTTGAAGGACTTTTGAAGTGTGTGTGGGAGGGGGAGGTGTGGGTGAGAGAGGAAGAAGGGAGATTGAGAAAAGGATGGCGGAAGAAGAGTGAAAGGTGATGGGAGGCTTCAAATTCAATGTGTAGGCAACGAGAGGGTGCCTAGGTGCATAGGCTTATTCAGGAGGTCAAAATGGGATGATTCACAAGATGGGTGAAAAGCAAGTGATTGGAGGGACCGATGGTGAATGTAGACCATGAGACTATCACACACAATGTGATAGATAAACACAACAACACGAATTGCCCCTAATAGTGAAAGACATTGTTGACCACCGACCCCATGATCTCTATTATCCTGTCAAGGTAGGAGAACTTACACGTATGACGACCGCTCTGCCACCCGCCATTCATCATCAAAATACCCAATCGCTCTCACACCCGCAACACCTTGCCATGCCATGCTCTTGTCTAGCACCACGAAGTCGGGCGACCCAACGCCGGTTAGTAAGGGGACGAGGCGGGATGCAGAAGTCAGTCCAGCTTCATCGACGCCCCACACCACCAGCGCAAGGCGATGATTATCCAACGGACTGACGAATATGGCGCCAGATATCTCCTCGAAGGGGAATCTCTCGTCCCAGTTCGCTCGTCGAAGATGGAGTCCATCGTCACGGATCGTGATAGGGCTTGGTTCCCCAATATCAATCAAGGGCTCGCGGGTCAGACTCGTCAAGATGACATTCCCAGGGGCGCTCGACAGGGCTGAGGAGTCATATTCGGCGATTAGACTGTCGGCGGCGAAGTACTGGTAAAAATTCCGCGCAATCTGCTGTGCCTTGACGAAGGTAATCGCGTCCTCATAAGTTACTGTAAAGCGGCCTTTCGTGCGGAGGATCGCGTCAAACCCGCCCATCTGGATAGTCGAACGCAGTGAAGTACTTGTATCCCAAACCAAAGACTCCTACTAACAGTCAGCAGATATAATTGAGCGAGAAGTGGCGTCAGACCATCCAGAGACCATCGTTGCCCTTGACGACTGGCCACTCGAGAGATTCCCGAGAGATATCAGCCACCAACTCCTTTCCATCGACGCGAAGACCTACGATGCCGCAATCATAGTACTGAAAGCCAATTTCCCGCACATTCCTTGTCTTCAGCTCAAAAAAGCAAGTATCCGCATCTATTTGCTCGACCACCACATCCACCAACCCGACTCTACTAGGCTCTTCCAACCGCCTGATTCGGATCCCCTGCTTCGGTCCAGTATCCCCAGGGTTTGCGGACACAACTCGAAACATATCCAGCGCCATCGCTCGCTTCTCGAGCGCGGCCGAGGAGCGATAGAATTCCTGCAGCGCGGGGGTAGTCATGACGCCGTCAAACCAGTGGTTCCGATCGGGGAGCTCCACGTAGGTGCTGGACCAGTTCGCTTCGGCAATCAGCTGGGACATGAGACGAGCATGGTATGCGGGGACATTGTCATCGATTCGGCCGTGTTGCTGGAGGATGGGGATCCCTCGTGAGTTTGGGGCTAACAATTGGTGGCGATAGCTGCTGAGAGACGACTGCACTAGAGCGAGGATGACAGGGTCCGCTTGATGCCAGAATTGATATGGCACATATTCTACAATAGTTCAGAACGAGGTTTCTTAAGTTAGAAGGATAGAGACGATGCTTACGAGGAATAGACAAGTACCCAGATACTGGAGCAGCGGCTAGGACTTTGTCCGGGTGATGAGCGAGGATATACCAAGTTCCTTGACCTAACAAGAATAAGTCTGACAACTCGTACGGCAAGAGCATCGCGCAATACTTACCACCGTTAGAATGGCCACTGACGATCCAACTCTGGACATCAACGCCCGGTCCAATCCAGTCAAACCTCGCCATCCAACCAGGAATGGCATCCACAGCAGCCTGCACATCTGCAAACCCCCAGTTGTCTAAACCATGTCAGTTTCGGATCAAAAACACTTGCTACCAAACCTTACGCCAATCATCACCGCTCCAAGTCGTCACTCCGCTTGGGAAGAGCACCCATGCGCACAGGTCCACGACGGCGTCGAGAGAATGCGTTTGTTGATCACTGTCTGCATCCACCCCTGCACCATGCAATGCGAGAAGTATAGGAGCACGGAAGTCCTGGATTTTAGAGCAGGATGCATTTGCTGCGGGTGGTCGCAGCATCGCGTAGGATACGATACCTGAGGGGTGCGGGTAAGTGAGTTTCTGGGCATCGTGGCGTGATCGATGTCGGAGCGGGATATTGATAGAGGTGGTTGATGGGATGGTTGTGGTATTGGCCGTATTGGCCGCTGCGTACGTCACAGTGACCTCGATGCTACTCTGATGGTAGCCCTCCAAGTCTATCTCGAAGGCAAAAGGCCGAGTTTGACCTGGTGCTAAGAGGAAGGAAGATGATAGATCATCCAACCGGTGAGTGGATACCTTTCGGAGAGTTAGCTGGCTAACAATTGGCTTCGACTGAGATACAGTAAACGCATGTGAGCGGATGTGAATCTGGACTACTCACCCCTGCGACATCCACCGACTCAGCACGCACCCAATCGCTGCCTGCGTTCCGGAGAGGAATCGAGATATACGGACTCGAAAGTACCCCATCAACTACATCCGGCACCAGCACACTGCTCTTGATGATCTCGAGGGACCTGCGAGGTCTTGCCAATTCCAGACGAACCGTGGTACTCGGCTCACCAGTGCCACCCATGGCGCGGACGTCCCGCACCACGCGGATGTCGATCGTATGCAATCCTGGCCGCAGATGAATGATGTGGGGAGCACGGCGATATGAATAGAAGTCACCTCCCCAATGTCTCGTTCCATCAATTGCGTACTCGAGGATCTGGTCGGTGTACAAGAGGACATTCTCGGAGGTGTCCCCTTCATTCAGGATGCTTCCACGCATCCACGCCTGATATTGCTTTGCGGACCACCCATAAACGGACTGCAGAAAGTCCCAATTGACTTCAGGGAATGACAACGATAGGGACATCTGCCCGTATCCCGAGTTGCATTTGTCCATTGACTCCATCCATATGCCGGTAGTCTCCGACCATGTGACGGAGCCATTGAGTCCCAAGGCGCTCTTGAACGATTCTGAAGCATTATATTTTATGGAGGGGAATCCGCCATGGTATTCCAAAGGATCAGATCCCCATGCTGCTTCTGTTCACTTGTTAATGGAGGTTGTGGTTAGTCGTTGTATGGGACGCATGCCTCTGGTCCCTATCTGGAATGGGCCAAGGATCTGCCATGTGTCTGAGATCAATGGTGATGGAAGGCCAGTTATGGTCTGCAAAGGGCCCACAGTCCATTGTGAGGTACCTGTAATTTCACATTGATACAGGGCTAGGAGAACCAGCCATACGATGGCGTGCGAGACCCCAAACATTGCATATACGTGAACACTGAGCCACCAACATCCTCTATGGATGCAATGGATGGATTGAGAATCGAGGATTTAGGAGTCAGGATTTGGGATTCGGCTACATATTGCATCGATATGAATACCGATAAAAAGAATCCCATCAAACGGAGTTGAACTTCCCGCGAGGATGAAACAGTTGAGGTACGGACTATGGTTATCGCGAGGATTCATTTGCGGTGAGACCTAATGGGGAATGGTGTTCAGCGTATCAATGATCCGTGCATGGATGTCCCACCCCATTCCATGGAACTGCAATTTTCACGTAATTTCCGCCACGCTAATCCCAAAATAGATTCTGGAACCAAGGAGCGGCTGCATCTTCCCACGTTACGTATTTCCTGGTCCCTATTGCGTCCCGCTGTGCAGTCTGATGTAACGGTGTTAATACGAGATTCCCATTCTTGAAAGAACACGCGATTCACTTGGGTTCAGCGTGGTGAATGAATGGTGTGACAGACTAACAGTCCTACCGATTAACGGCTCATCTCCATCCTGAACCCGATCTCTCCTCATCGCATCGATATCTGATATCGGGCGGCTAGATATATCGTCAGTTCGCCACGCATCAAGAAGGCTGTACAGCTCTCACCAACCAGACGAGACGGTGCCTCATTCGATATACTTCCTCTCGAGACCATTCCGACATTTCCGTCTCCCCCCTGGATCGCATTGGACAGCATAACCCCATTCCAGCGACGATGAATCCTCAGTAAACCCCCTCAGTCGGTCATCCACACGCCCGCCCGCCATCAATGGCCTCCACCAACGCAGGGGATGACATGACCGCAGTTCCGAGCAGCCCTGGTCCATCCACCTTATCCAAGTTCCCAGCCTTCGACCCGCCGGAACAAGACTCCCTCTACAGCGGCCGAAAATCGCAGTCTCCTGCACGCACAGGGAGCTTTGGGAATGGTCATGCCGGAGGCGACCGGTGGCAGGCTCGGAGAAGTAGCGGACCACGATGGCCCGCGAGCAATGGAGCTCCAATGCCAGGGCCGAGACATTCGCGGCAGAAGAGCTTGAGCGAGGCGATTCGGACGATAAGGACGAGGAGGGCGAGCGTGAGCGCCAATGCACATGAGATCGCAGATGCATTGAAGGCGCCGATTTCGCCGAAGCTAGTGGTATGTAGCACCCGAGAACCGGAAGATGGCAATCGGTTGACGATGAATAGGTGCTTTGCGGTATCTGGTATGCGGCCTCGGTGATCTCGAATACCAGCTCGAAAGCCATTCTCACGACGTTCCCGAAACCCATGACCCTCACCATCATCCAATTCGGTATCGTCCCTACATGGTGCGTTGTACTGGGCTGGGTAGCAATACGATTTCCTGCCGTAGCCCGTGTGGTGCCGGTGCTCAAGAACGGCGTTCAACCTCCAAACCGAGATCTCATCCGGGCCACCCTTCCACTCACCGTTTTCCAAATCGGTGGCCACATCCTGACCTCCGACGCGACGACACGGCTCCCTGTCTCGCTGGTGCACACCATCAAGGGCCTGTCCCCGCTCTTCACCGTCATCGCATCCCGCTCCCTCCTCAACGTGAAATACAGCACCCCAACCTACCTCTCCCTCATCCCGCTCACCATAGGCGTCATCCTCGCCTGCTCCGCCAACTTCAGCAGCAACCTCCTCGGCCTCGTCTCCGCCGTCTCCAGCACCCTCCTCTTCGTCACCCAAAACATCTTTTCCAAGCGCCTCTTCACCGAAGCCGCCCTCTCCGAATCCACCCCCGACTCCCGCCCCTCCTCCAAAAAGCCCGACCGCCTCAACCTCCTCGCCTACTCCATGGGCATCGCCTTCTTCTTCACCTTCCCCCTCTGGCTCTGGTCCGACGGCATCACCATCCTCCGAGACCTCCTCACCACCTCCTCCATCCGCCTCTCCGACCGCCCCGGCGCCCTCGACCACGGCGCACTCACCCTCGAGTACATTTTCAACGGCACCTTCCACTTCATCCAAAGCATCGTCGCCTTCATCCTCCTCTCCCTCGTCTCCCCCGTCACCTACAGCGTCGCCTCCCTCATGAAGCGCGTCTGCGTTGTCACCTTCGCCATCCTCTGGTTCCGGAACTCCTTCTCCAACACCCAGGGCTTTGGCATCTTCCTCACCTTCCTCGGCCTCTACCTCTACGATCGCACTAGCGACGCCGCCCGCGCCGACCGTCGCGCCAAGATGTTTCAGCCCCAGGCTGAACCGCTGTTGCCGCTCGTGGAGAATCCGGGGGAGTCCGGGAGTCCGCCGGCGGCGAATGGGCATCGGTGGGAGGGGAAGCGGGATGATGATCGCATGCAGCATGGGAGGACGAGAGGGGAGACGGCGCCGCAGTGGTTACCGCCGGGGACGAAGGCGGAGCAGACGTGGATTCCCGGGCAAGATATACGCGGAAACCAGGTGACGGTAATATAAGTAACTTCCGGCGTCTGGTCACGGACCGAAACCGTTCGGAATGTGTTTGGGGCGTTCCTTTTGCAGGAAGTGGTTTGCGGCTCTACTACATTTCTTTTCGAAAATCAAAAGTAGCAACAAAACAAATCGGTTGATGCAGGACCTGGATGATAGAGTCCAGTGCACCAGTACTTTCTCTCGTTGGCGCTGGGGAGATGGAGGCGATATGGGACCACACACACATAGTTAGACTGTATACGTATGGATCATTGTAGGTACATGAGTTCTCGCCCGTTAGCGTCTCGTCCAACTACCAGCGAATCCAGAATTTTCGAAATCCAACTCTTTCATGCGTGACCTCTGTTCTAACCCGTGCCAAACGCCGTGTGTCCCCCTCTCCTCTCACAAAAACAACCCCCTCCCATCTCCCCTTCCTCTCCTCCCTGCCCACCCATCCCACCCCACAACCCTCCACCCCACCTTCATCTTCCCCTCCGACCCCTCCCACCCCCCCAACCCCACCACCACGCTCCTCCCCTCCTCCGCCGGACACCTCACCCACACCTCCTCCCCCTTTACCTTCAGCACGTCCAGCGCGATCGCCGTCCCCGCCAGCCCGTGCGCATGGCGTAGCGCGGAGGTAAGGTGGGTGCGGATTGTGAGGGGGTCGATGTCAGGGGCGGTGGGGGAGGGGATGGTGGTGAGAGGGGTGAGGAGGCGGAGGTGGAGGTAGGTGTGGGTGGGGTGGAGGGTGCGGGAGAGGAGTTGGGTGGCGGCGTGGGGTTTTTGGAGGCGGCGGGAGGGGTTGGCGGTGGGCGGGGGGTGGGAGGGGGCTGTGGTAGTTGTAGTGGGCATGGTGAGGAGGTTCGGAAGGGAGGTTGTTGGGTTTCGAAGGTGGGCGGCAATAGCGCTTAATGTATGGAGTGGAGGATTCTAGTTGCTTGGTTACCGGGTGAGTTTGTTGGGACTTGGGAGGGCAGATAAGTGAGTTACAAACGACGCGATGGAGAGTTTTGGCAAATGGTAGTCAAGGTTTAGGATGTGAGGCTTACAAACGACGCGATGGACAGATTTGGCAAATGGTAGTCGGGGTTTAGGATATAACGGATATAACGCTCAGCGATAAGCCCATGCGCCGACGTTGATCTTTGCGTATGTCTGCACAAAACGAGCTTAGTAACCAGGTCATGTTTTATGGATGAAGGTCTTGTACTTGGGATTCCGGAAAGAATGTGGTGGTTTAGGTGCTAAATAGAGAGAGAAGAATGGTGGGTGTTGGGTGAGGAGGGCAATTTGGAGCGAGTTAGGAAGACGCCGAGTTGACTAATGGCATCCAGCATGTGCAGCCCTAGGGTTGCTGCGGGTCGAACTTAGTGTTGTCAACGGATGGACAGCTGAATAAATTCCTCTAGATCGGGGTGGGATTGGAAGTGGTTCTATGACGGAATTTCAAAGGGAAAATGGTATCATGGAGGTAATGGAGATAATGAAGTTGGTTTGGGATGGCACTGGAGAGTACAAATAGGTGCCTCGATCAACCATCAGGACAGGATTGACCAGCAATCAAGTCACTCGAATTTGAATCTTTACATATATACGATCTTCTATCAAAAACCAAACCAACCCGATCCCACCAGCCAAAATGTCTACACTCCTCCAATCCTCTGCCGCCCACCCCATCCTCGTCACCGGCGCCACGGGCTTCCTCGGCGCCCACATCGTCTCCCAACTCCTCCACGCTGGCCACCACGTACGCGCCACCGTCCGCTCCCCCTCCTCCATCCCCAAACTGCGCACCACCCTCGCCCAACCCGCTTCCCCCACCTCCCCCCTCACCATCGCCATAGTCCCCGACCTGACCGCCCCCGGCGCCTTCACCGCCGCCGCAGAGGGCGTCGTCGGCATCATCCACTCCGCCAGCCCCTTCGTCCTCAAAGTCGAGAGCATTGAAAATGACCTCCTCAAGCCCGCTATCAACGGCACGTTGGAAATCCTGGAGGCCGCGGCCGCCACGCCGACCTGCGCGCGCGTCGTCATTATCTCGTCGTTCGCAGCCGCGCTGAACCTCGAGGCCGGGAGCCGGCCGGGGTATACGTACACGTCGGCAGACTGGAACCCGTCGACGTACGAGACGGCGCGGACGGGGGACGCGCTAAACGGGTACGGGGCGAGCAAGACGCTGGCGGAGAAGGCGGGGTGGGACTTCGTTGCGGAGCGGAAGCCACATTTCGAGTTGGTGACAACGTGTCCGGCGTGGATTTTTGGGCCGCGATTGGATGAGATTGAGGATTTGGGAAGGCTGAATGAGAGTACAGGGGCGATTTACAGGTTGATTAACGGGACGTTGAAGGAGGTGCCGGGTACGGATTTCGGGGCGTGGGTGGACGTGAGGAATATCGCGAAGGCGAGCATACAGGGGTTGGTGAGGCCGGGAGTGGGGGGAAAGCGGTATCTCGTGACGGGAGGGAAATGGAATTATCAGGATGCTGTGGATGCGATATTGGAGGAGTTTCCGGAGCTGGAGGGGAGGGTTCCAGTGGGGAAGCCGGGGTCGGGGAAGGATGAGATTGATCTGTGGTATAAGGTCGATTCGAGTCCGGCCCAGAAAGAGCTGGGAATCGACTGGATTGATCTGAAGAAGTCTATAGTTGACATGGTGAGGACCTTGCTGGACAACGAGAAGCGACTTGGAGTTACTCACTAATTGGGTATTCTGAGGTCATGGATAGTCAACTAGCACTGAACGGCATGATTGTTTCTTCAAAAATAAATAAAGAGATGTATAAGGACGACATCGACTAGCATTACGATTCTCTTCTTCATATTTGATTTTGCGTGACTAGAATAGAATTGCATGGAGTGATCTTGACGAACCAAACCTCGATGATTGCGGATGACTACGGGAAGTCTATGAGGACCACAAGGCACTAGCATCAAACATAAAAGGAACATATCCAAGTGATAAAATCCACTCTGATGAGGCATACACCAGATTGATTCCCGCGATATTGTTGGTATTGCGTGCCATAGTGTCAGACAGGAAGATGTGATTGAGTGAAGTCCACGGAATGTCAATTCGTCATCTCATTCGTCATTCGTGATTCGACTATTCGAGATACATACTCTATACTATGCACGAACCACTGGTCAGGGTCGTGGAGCCTCCGAGCAAGGCTCCAAGGCGTCAAGGCGTCAAAAACGTGATTTCAAGGCAGCTGCACACACGAATGATTGACATTTGAAAGTGGGTCCAGGGAAAGCCAAAGACATCGCCCGCCACCAAATCCATCCTCCACCACCTCACGGCTCCATCTACCTGCCCAACCCTCTCTCAACTTCACCCTTCTCTGTCCATATCTATCATTTCGATCCCAAGAATCAAATCCCACTGCCGCTCAGAAGCAGTGCCACACACTGTCCCCAATATCCCCCGAACAATCAAACACCATCTTCCACAACTACCCCCACATCGATCTGCCAAGATGAAGCTCACCTTCAAAGATCTGAAGCAGCAGAGGTTCGTCATCGAAGCCGAGCCAACTGAGACCATCGGAAATGTCAAGGCGAAGATAGCTGCCGAGCACGGATGGGAAGCTTCTGGACAGAAGCTGATCTATTCGGGTGGGTGGTCTGAAGCCTATTGTGCCATATCACGACTAACGTACTGCAGGCAAGATTCTCCAAGACGACAAAACCGTGGAGTCCTATAACATCGAGGAGAAGGGGTTCATCGTCTGCATGGTCTCCAAGGTATATTCGTAATCATCCTCTTTATATTGCCGTCATATCTAATTCATTCCCAGCCAAAAGCCACAGCTGCCTCATCAAGCAAGGCTGCTCCCGCGACTCCTGCTCCTGCAACCGCCTCCACACCCGCTGTCCCCGCCGCTCCAGTCTCATCGTCAACAGCCGCTGCAGTCGCCCCAGGAACCCCATCTCCCGCACCTCAAACCGCCTCATCGGAACCGCGACAGTTCAACGATCCCTCCGCCCTCGCCATCGGGGCCGAGCGACAAGCCGCCATCTCCAACATGGAGAGCATGGGATTCCAGCGCGGAGACATCGAGCGTGCACTGAGGGCCGCATTCAACAACCCGGATCGCGCGGTTGAGTATCTGCTTACTGTATGTCTGCCTATTACATTTTTCCTGCATGGATTCTGACAGATACCTAGGGCATCCCTGAAACCACGGACGACCAACCCCCCGCTTCCTCCCCCGGCCAAGCTGCCCCGCAAGCTCCAGTTCCAACCCAACCCCAACAACCCGCCGCCGCCGCCGCCCCCGCCACTGGTGATGAGCCCGTCAACCTCTTCGAAGCCGCCGCCGCCGCCGGCAACCGAGGTGGCTCCGGCGGGGCTGCCCGAACCGGAGGCGCGGCGACAACCGGCACAGGTGCCGCCACCGGCGTCCCGGCTGGGAGCCTGGAGTTCCTGCGCAACAACCCGCAGTTCCAGCAGCTGCGGCAGGTGGTGCAGCAGCAGCCGCAGATGCTCGAGCCGATCCTGCAGCAGCTGGGGGCAGGTAACCCGCAGCTGGCGCAGCTGATCGCGACGCAGCCGGATGAGTTCCTGCAGATGTTGGCGGAGGATAACGATGAGGATGCGCCGTTGCCGCCGGGGGCGCAGGCGATTTCGGTGACGGAGGAAGAGAGGGAGGCGATTGAGAGGGTGAGTTGATTTCCTATAAATAAAATTAAAAGAAGAAGTGAGAGTGTGCTAATGTTTGATGTAGTTGTGCCGTCTTGGATTCTCGCGAGATCTCGTCATCCAGGCCTACTTCGCCTGTGATAAGAACGAGGAGCTGGCCGCGAACTTCCTGTTCGATCAACCCGATGACGATGCGGAGCAGTGAGTTTGTTAAACCACAACACTCCACCCTCCGTCTCCGAGAACCATGCTCGCACGCACCCCCCAAAATTACTATTCCCCGCACACATGAATCCTTCTCTTCCGAATAGTCTTAGCCGAACCTTCGATTTGATAACCCACCTCCCTATTACCTCCCTGAAATCACGGTTCCCTTATCACGCTTAATGAAGTAATTGTCATTAATCTGTCCGATGGCGCAGCAGCAGCGCACCCAAGTGAGGGTGATACGGGTGATAATTGATAAATGATGAAGCAAGGGTGGAGAGGCTCCAGAGGGTAACAAAGGGACGGGGATGGACAATCGCTCGGACTTTCGATTATTCGGGAAGATCAATTTGCGAACGTCGTTCGTCGCCATGATCGCCTTATAGATCAGTGACGAGCCACCACACCAATTTCAATGAAATCAAACACCATTCATCCACGGAGGCGAATTCTGTATGCATTATCGTTGTTGATTTCGCGGGATGTTTTTCATGGCCACCGAGGCTAGTTAACTGCCAAGCTACCATGGCCACTCGTCCGATCCGTTTTCAATCGATGACATTTATAGACCCCACAACCCAACGCCATGCTCATCCACCATGTAAAAAGTCCGGAGTTCGCGGTTTTTGCTCAACTCGTGACATCTCGACTCAGATCGTGAAATAGTGAGAGAACGCTACATTTTGGTGAGGATGGTTTAGTAGAACGACTCGACCATCGTCTCCTTGTTCGTCGTGTTGATGTCGCCGGGGCCTGCGCCCTCACCTAATCTGAAGACGCTCTCAATGACGGAGAGCTCGGTGGCGGTGGTGTCGAGGCCTATACAAAATAATCAGTACCGACATCATTTAATCAAGCAAACAAGAAGGAAAGGACAACTCACCAGTCACTGCCATCCAATCATTCACCACAATCCCCGCGCCCACTACCGGACTTCCCCGATTCACACTTCCCGCCACCAACGGCACCTGCAACAAACTACTCAACTCATCCTGATCCTGCACGCTCGTCTTCGGATGCACCAAACCCCCCTGATTACTCAACGCCATATAACTCCCGGTCAACACATGATCGGCCACTGTCTGCCTGAACACCTCCACTCCCAGCACATCCGCGATCAGCTCCTCCGTCTCCCGCTCCAGGTCCGGATGCACGAGCGCCACGTGGTCGTTCGCGCAGATGACGTTGCCGAGGGCGGAGAGACGCTCTTCAAGGCGTTGGATGGAGACGGAGTCGGGGAGGGAGTTGCGGAGGTGCGCGAGCTCTTGGTCGGTGGTGCTGGTGGGGACGAGGAGGCCTTTGCGGTTGCCCGTGGTCAGGCGGCCGACGATGCGGGTGCCGGCGATAGTGGCGTGGCAGATGGGGATGACATCTTGCAGTTCGGATTCGAAGATGCTGGGAGGGGGTTAGTTTGGGGTGATCAAGGATTCGGGGTGGGGGGTTAGGGTCGGGGGATATGGCATTGTGCGGCCGGCGGCGGAGGGGGGATGCGGGGAAGATTCAGTGGACGTACCTGTAGAAGTTCTCGGAAGCGCCTTGGGCTACGATGGCGTAGGAATTGGTAAGTGTCGCGAAGACACCGACTCTGTAGACATGCGATTAGCTTGATGGCGCCATGAAGGTGCGAAGGAGGGGTAGTGGTCATACTCATTCGAGTTCTCGAATTGTGCGCGGACAGCCATGATGGGTATGTGCGGTGGCTTTTATGCTTTAAGAGGATTTGCTGGTATGGTAGATGGGGGAAGAGGATATTCGAAAGGCGGTGGAGTATGTACGATTGTTTGAGATTATCGACGGATATCGAAGGGTAGTCGGATGGGTATCTATATCTGAATTTCTTTGCCGTGAGGTTGTTGCAGGTGGGGCGATTTCCGTTGGAGATTTCGGCGGAGCAGCAAATTCGGAACTGCGCCACTTCTGGGCTTTGTACTGACTGCACTGCACTATGACTTTGACGGAGTCATCGATTCTTAACTCTAAACCTAATTCACATTTCGTATTCTCCGTCCAGTCATCTATTAACTATCTAGCAAATCATGCTATAATCACTGGTGGATTCTCTCGTCAAATCATTATGAATCATCGATCTGCAATCACAGCATGTAGCTCCTTGAACGGTCGAGCCACGACGGAACATGGAGGGGGACCGGGAGAATGGATCGCCTTGAAGCATCCTTCCAGCCCTTGAAAATCCTGCTGCCGTTACCTCATGTACCTCCTTAAGCCCTTACTTAGTTTTCTATCATTCGCAATACATAATGCTCCCTTATCGTTCAATCCTGTTGTCATCCTCAGTTCGTCAAAGTCTTAGAGTAGTCACGTGATCTGCCAACCACCTCCATCTTCATCAATCAAGCAACCTTCAACTTCCCAACCGACCCACTGATAGATAGCATACAAGTAGCCACGGAGAGGTGAATAAGGCTTGCCCTCGAAGGCTGGCCACTTGTCCATCATCCGTCTCCATCGCCTCCGCTCACGATGCCATCCGACCCAGAGGGAGATGGATACTGGAAAGTCTATCTCCCGGCACCGGAAGACTTCTCAGCATTACGCTGCGAGCTGCGGCTGTAGAGAAGAGCGCCGAAATCAACAAGAGCTCACGGGGGACAAGAGTAGGTGACATCAAGAAGGCAGGATCGGATTCACGAATACACGTTTTCATCGTTCACCGGGACACTGCGTTTCGTCGGCCAGTAACTGGCAAGAGCCATTCTTAGCGACCATCCACCGGCCGCTCGCCCCGGGGGGACAAAAGCGCTTGGATTCAAAAGTTGCGTATCTCTGGACATTGCGGGGCTTTGGTCTATACTCATCGCAGGCGAAATCTGCACATACTCACGGATGCTCCGTCACGCTGATTGAAATCGGAAGTCACCTGCATCATTGGGCGTTGGATAGGGTTGTGGATATGTTGGCTGTCTGGATTCCACCTGGATAGGCGTGATATTAGAACTACATACATCACTGATTTGGGATTCTAGGCCATCCGCGATGGAGAAAAGTGGTGGCATTTCGCCCTTGACATCCACCCCCCAGCCTACGAACACTTGGAGTGATATCTTCCGACCGACTTAACGAGAGCGGAAACCGCACTTCTGTATTAAAAGAGAGATGGCATAAGGCGAAAAGAAGGTAACGATGAAGAGTATTCCCTGCAGATATACGCCAGGACCATCACACTCATTCCCCAGACAATTCCATGAACCACTTCACGCCCCTTCGCGTACCGGCTCTTAGCATCCTAGAATGTCGTATTCGCGCCCCGATCTCCTCATTTCTCATCCTCAGGAAATATCCACGTTCCTTTTCCAAGATTTGTCCTTAGCCTGCTCATCCAACTCCGTATCAGACGTTTTCTGAGGGTCGCGTCTTGCGCCGTATGCAAATACCGTAGGCTACGACTCTATGGCAATGGATGATCCTGCAACCGTCGATGATTCCGCATCGGTGGAATTTGCTTATTCCGAATCGCCCAATTCATTCAGCAAACGGCCTTCCAGCTCGTGAATAGGATTCAACCCATGTCCCGTATTCGTGGCCATACGTGGAAGCAAATCTAGTCCCTTTTCCAGTGTATTCGGCGACCCTAATGTCTAGTTAGATTAAGGTTTATTAGTTAGTCATTCCGAATTAGCCTGGAACGTAGGTAACGAAGGACAGGAGAACATATTGGATTTAGATTTACACTGGACGACTGGAAACTGCTTTGTATTCGTGCTCTATACAATACGCTCCGAATCTCATACTCTACCTCCTTCCGAGTGACGCACTAGTCTTCATGACCGGGCTCGCACAAGTCAACCTTGCACCTTTCTCCAATTCTTCGGCTGAGATACGAATATACCTCATAGCTAGGGCCATAGTAAATCGCAACATTGTTTCAAGAGTGGTATAAAATCATCCTCGACTGAGTGTTGAACTTGATAATAGAAGCGTAGACTTTAGAGAGAATTATATTGAAACGCTAGCACTATCGATTGAAACCAGACTCTGGATCGAGATACTAAGGCTCTCGGAGCAGCTGCGCTGGAACAATATATTCAAGGTCATATGCCTCAGAGTTCTTTTGCTCCTGCATGAGCTCGTTGATGAGCGTCAGGACAATACAGTACATAGTGACTAGGATTAACTATCGATTGTGGCACGGGATACGGAATACATTCCCAGCCCTCCTGAGGGATATAGGAATTTTGGTTTAGTGCAAGAGGTGATAGTAGCAAGTCGGTATACAGTATTATATATGCCGGCGGCGCTCTTCTAGAAGACGATTGCATATTCCGAATTTCAGATTCAGCAAGGTGATGATTTTAAAATGCGGGTAGCAGTGAAGTTTGGTGGGAGCAGGATGGCGGTTTGATCGCAGGTTGTCCCGAATCAATCGCTGCCGCAGTTGACGATGATGTCAACTTGGAAATAACTTCCACGTTGAACGCGCGAGAAATTCGCAACCCGACACCCTCTTTTCGTATCTCCAACCTGTAGGATAGCAAGACGAGGGTTTTGATTTCCCTTGAAGAGGTACAAGCCATATTTGTCTACCTCCCGACTGTATCTTTCCCGTCGAATTCCACCATCTTTACCCCTGATATATGCCCGCGCTTCGAACGAAATGTCTCCTCCTTCTCTGCTAAGAAGATCTATCTCTTCAGGGTTCGTGCAACTGAACCCCCGAGAAAAATTTGAAGAAGAGAATGTTCCCTCTAGGAACCTCGAGGACTATCATCCCGTCTATATCGGCGAAGTGTTGAAGTCCAGATATCAGGTCGTCCGCAAACTTGGGTTCGGCGTGAACTCAACCCTTTGGTTATGTCGTGGTCTTCGGCAAGTGTCTTCACGAGGCGATGATTCTTCTGCATATTTTTCTCCTAATTCATCAATAGCTGCGATCAATATCTGACGCTCAAGGATTGTTTTCGGACAAAAGAGCAAAGATCCACTATTAAGAGATTTGTCTCCCTTTACCTGAACATCTAATTACCCCCGTCTACAGGTGGGGAGAAAAAGGGTGCGGGTCGTACTAGAATACTTTGAAATCACCGGTCCAAATGGCAACCACGTCTGCCTCCTCTATGAACCACTTGGGATGAGCTGGAGGGCACTTGTCAAGTCATTCCCTAGTAGAAGTTTCCAATAGATGCTTTCCAATCCGGCTTTCAACCCCTACTCGTTACTGTGGATTATCTACACAAATGTGGCGTCGTTCATACCGGCATTTCACCAAATAACATCCTCCAATCTATCGGCGATGAGTCGATAATCTCCCAGACGGAGTAGGGCGAAGCGGAACAGCCTGTGGCTAGGACGATTCTCAGCGATCGTACCATCTACCTGTCACCATAAATGCCCTTCCATGTCGGGAGCGAGCCAGTACTTTGCGATTTTGACGAGCTAGACCCGGCCATCAAATATATAAGGGTAACGCCATGCCTGATATCCATCGTGCTCCGGAAATGGTTTTAGAAATACCTTGGGACAGCAAAGTGACATGTGGCCGTTGGGGCGCTGATGAGTGCACATTCACAGCACCAGACATGAGCAGACTCTGTCCGATCTGGGCGTTGGACCTTCTCGAAGTCAGCCATCTCTTCGTTGCCACGGAGGACGGAATAGTAAACGAGGAACAGCATCTCGTGGAGGTAGTTTCCCTCATGGGCCCTCCATCCTTAGAATTCCTCAGGCGAAGCGAAACGTTCCGGACGTATTAGGACGATCAAGGTATCGCCCGGATATGCGAACCCTCCACATGGGGAAGTGGAATATGTAGAAACTCGCTGACCTCATTACAGGGAACTGGAAAGGATCCATTCCCATTCCCGACCAATCTTTCAAAACTCGCGTACAGTCTCTTGATGGCGAGGATCGGGCCCTTTTCATACAGTTCATGCGAAAAATCTTATGCTGGATGCCGGAAGAGAGGCCCTCCACGAAGAAATTAATCTACGACGATTTCGTGATACAACCACGGATGGCGGAGATCTTGCCTACTGAGAGCCATGCATCCGCGTAGAGGCCCGCTCTTGACTGTGACTTTTTACAGCTTCCAGCTAAGCAGTGAACGGAAGGGCATGTTAGCATGAACGGTGGCGGTTTTAAAATCACTTGCTATGTTGTCGAGGAGTAACCGTTGGGCATGACGTATTCTGCCCAAACAGGTAGGAGATGCCTCTTGCTGGCTGACCAAGGATTTTCATCCTGAACTCCCGTTGGCAAATTCTTCGTTGCAAGGTGTCACGATTAAGCAAACGATATCAGCCATATCCTATCAACCAGTTCTTTCCACCACTCCGAGACAATGCGGGGCAGCTAGACAGCGAAAGGACGCCAACGACGGACCTCCGACGGGCGGTGTGGGTGTGCTCTCGGCATCGACCAGGTGCCAGCACTAAGGTGACGGTGACGGTGGACGATGACAGTGAGGAGAAGCCGGGGCGGGGAACGGATAGACACAGGTGTGCGATGAAGGGTATGCCACGTGCTAAACTTCGAGTCCTGCTCTGCTCTCCGGTGTCTTGCCTCGGGCACCTAGGAATTGGGGGTTGCAAGCCACGATGGGCCAGGGGAGGTGCTAGCCATGACAGCAAGTGCTTGCGATCGGTGCTTCGAGGCTGGTTGGATGGGAGAGCTCTGCGATGACTGGTGGTTGGACAACTTGCGCCTATGGATCAGAACAAGGAAGGCACCTGTCTAACCGCGTAACAGCTTAATTAGGAAGTTAAACGGTCATCGAGACTCACACGTCGTCGATATCCAATGTCTCCATTCCTTAGTCTCTTTCTGAGCTATTTTTGTATACGAATCGACTTCCTGAACATGCCAACGGCTCCTAGGGCTGCTAGGAGACAACGGCTTGATGTTTGAAACCTCAACAACAAATGCCAGTAAAACTATGATATCAGTTGGTATGGCAATCCCGGCCCGTCACGTAATAAACCTTGAATATGGCGATACTAAAACCGATCCGTCCGGTTGTTGGCATTCCCGCACCGAGTACCACGTCCAGCATGACATCCCGCCGCAAAGTATCATTGACCTGCCACCGACCGTTAGACTAAGGAACCCTATTGATACGCCACTCCTCCGCCCATTGGTCTCAATCTCCGTGAGCAGGGAGTGATCGGGCTCGCTGCCCTCACATCGTGGCGAGCAAGGTTATGGCCCAATGTTGTGGGCACGAAAGCTAAGTTAGACTCGTCGGACGGATAGGGGCACCCGTCAGTCCGTAGCGCGTCGGTATGGTGAACAGAGCGTGATGGAAAGAGTGTACTGGATGATGAGCGCCCGGTCAGGGACACAAGGTGATGGTGCAGAATCTTGCATCGCATAGAGCGATATCGACATGGACAGACGGAGAGACTTGGAGAGGAGCGGAGTAAATATGGATGTGTTTGCCCAACCGACCAATGGGATATATCTCGGGAACCGATTGGTTGAGTGTTGAAATTACTGGATTGGGCGCGGATAGAGTACTCATCTAAGACTAAGCAATTGGATGAGAAACAGATTTCTTGGACGCTGTTCTAAAAGCCAATATTTCTGTGGTCCATTGAGGAAATATTCGGGTAAGGTATTACAAGATTTCGGACTTTTGGGATCTGCAGGATCCATTGGATGAGAGATGAAAATATGTCGTTCGTACACTGAAGCAGCAAACCAATTGTTTTGACCTCCTGCGAAACCAACATCTGTTTGGATTAGCTAGGAGGAAATATTGGCAAGGGAAGGATATATTGTACGAAAGTTGACTGGGAAGCAGGATCCTACCGGTTCTCAATCACCTTCCATTTTCCTATATTGCTAATGCGCCAGTGAAGGAATCCAATGTCTGGGATATCCAGAAGCGAGAAACCCCTTTTCTCAAGTCTAGGCCAATAAATCGCCACAGCCCATGTCGAAGGATCAACGCTGTAGAAGGAATGGAATATTCCATAGCACGCCGGGGTATTTCGGTGATTCGGTCCACTATGAACGAGTCCCTTTGAAATATTTTCTCAAAAGCGAGAAATTCCTGTGAATGCGGCAATGGGTTTAACTTCAAGTCAAGTTGTGATGAGCAGAGCTGTTCTTAGAAATCGTGCTTCATGAAACTCGCTGGAAGATTTGAGATCTTATGCTCAGTAACTACCCGCACCATTTCACAACCACAGCATTCAGCGGGCGTCCGATGGCGTGGTACCAATACTCGGAGCGTTCTTCTAATCTTGAGATACAAACCTTCTAAAGTGGCCGACATATACGGGATATTCTGATAGACAGAGGAGCCATTGAGCCTCCATCGGGAGATGCTACGAAACCATTGATATTCAATGGCACAGAGGCATTGTTTCCCAACGAATGGACGCCCGACGGTCAGACTGTTTGACCCTTTGAAGCATCCAGGTCTGCTCGATATTACATCGGCGATCCTTGAATCGGGAGCACCGCAGCGTCTTGAGACGACGCCGTGGAACCTTGCTGCTGAAGGACAAGGCGTACCTCAGCCAAAACCGCGGTTCTGATGAGAGGAAATTAGGCGGGTCCAATTCATGAGACGTTATCTCAGTCCATGGCTTTCTCGGGTCAAGATCGTCGGCTCAGCCTCGTAGAAATTTCACTAATTTATAATTAATGACTTTCTCGCGTGGCCGGCAATCGAAGACATTTTGCGAACGGAGGGATGACGATCATTAAGGTAAGCTGTATTAAATTGAATGGGCAATTCAGAGGGTACTCCCATTGTCAGATTTGAGTCGACGCGCTTCACAAAGAGGGATCAGTACATCACAAGCAACATCCGATCTCGTCTCCTGTTGTTTACATCTCGAAACGCGGTGGACACGGCCCTCCCCGTCACTACTGCAAACATCGCCCCCTTCGCCTTTGCATCCAGTAATCATATCCAGAGGCCAGCGTCAGGTGTGACTGGCTGCAGCCGAATTGCAGACAGCGGTCCCGTTGGCTGCAGGAGGGAATATCTTCCCGGGGCTTCTTCGAGGGTGTAACCAGTTGTCCTACAAGGACCATCCCGACCGTGACGCAATCCAAGCGCGATGAAAAGACATGGATGCGTGACGATGGAAGAATTGGGTGAGATGCAATATGAATTTTACGATTCATTCGGGCAGGGCTGGGATGCGCTGCAAGCTCGGGTGTAAGTGCTGTAGATTCGATGCAGACTGCAGTGGTTGCAGTAGCTCAATCTACCAACGATTGTAGGGGACACAACAGATTTCGGGGAATGGGGAGGAGGATATCGTGAGTTTCATTGTGTAAGGTTTAGCATACAATCTTCAAGAAGATCCAATGCAGGTACCATCGACAATTTGTCTCCGTGCTTTTCGTGGGGAACTGATCCGACGTGATGGGGGAAAGACAATAAAAGTGTATCCGCCATTATCCCCTGAGTGTATTTACTCAAAACAACCTGTTGCTTACCAACAAACGCGTTCGACAAGCTTGATGACTTCATCGAGACGGAAGTGCAAGACAAGCATCATGGAGACATGGATCGCTCCCGCCAACGGTCGCCGAACTATGGTTTGAAAATCTCCAAGCGTGAAAGGTTCTTGCTGGCTGGACTCCGAGATCGTCGTGTCACTTGTCAAGATTCTCATGACTTTCATATTCAACTCCACTATGTCTCCACGAGCCATCTCCAGTGCGGAGCCACGAGCCGTCGATCGAGAAAAATGAACGGGCTTCATTTTGAGTAACTTTGGAGATAGGTATCAATTGGATTATGACAATAGAGTAACCGCCAGCCAACGCACAAGCAGATCCTGTCTTGGGTGCACGATTGGCACGTTTCTCTGTCACCATGGAATGACCCTCTCGGAGAGGGTCATTTGTGTCGCGTGTCCCTCGTTCTTTTCCAAGCTGCTATCCTTTCTATGCTTGCTCTCCCTGGTCCTTCCAGAAGCTTTTCACCAGGTATTCCGTATTGGACGATAGCCTGGAGAAAACCCGCCTATGAGCAGCATCGTTACAGCGGATATCTGGGGCGGTGGCGCCGCAAGCCATGACCGTCGTGTGCCGTAGCCCGGAAGCCTACCAGTTGCAAGCCATCGACGCGTCCTGCACATCTTCCGCCGCTGGAGTCTGGAAGTCTGGACTCTGGATGCGGACGGAAGAGGAGAGTAACGTGGGCGCCTAGGCGGGGTTTTCAATGGTCCTGTGATACGGTGACTATCGACTATGACCTCTTCAGCTGCCCGATGGGAGGCCATTCTCGTAATAGATATCCCATCTAGCTTGGAAAGGGGGAGAAATCGATGTCATGGGAATGCTAGGATTGTCGGAAGACATACTGACAGCAAGAAACTCAAACCCAGTCGTACTAATTCACCAAGTATCTTCCCTTCACTTAGCTCCATCTCAACAGGCCCGTAAATAGCGGGAGATTAGGCAGGGGGGGTGCCCAGGACCGATGCTGTGTAAGGAAGGGAAGTCTAGGTTGTCCATGTCGATCCCAGGACTTCCATGGTATTCCCAGGTCAACGCCGCTTTGCCTTCTGTCGTGGAAGGATGTTCCTCGCTCTCCATTTGCTCTTCCACTTTCCCTTCACCACCAATCCAACCGTGAAGTCCCTTTCCATGAACAGCCTTGGTCCATGTACCTGGCAAGACATGACCGCAAACATGAACCTGGACCTTAACGGCCAATAATTACCGGTGTGGTTGCTCCCGAAAACTGCTGCTGCGGAGTGGAGGCCCCGAGAAGAGTCCAACACGCTCTTCGGACGCGGATTGCTGATGCTCCCCCAATTTCTTGTACGATCCGAGAATCCAGGCTGTTCGCTGCTCCACTAGGGCCTTTTCCTCTCTTATAATTATTGTTTCTTTCTTCTCCTAACGATTTCTTGCGTCTCCCGTTGCTGTCATATCGAGTCTTGACCTGTTCAGTCTTACGGCGTTTCCCTTTCTCGTCACATCTCTCGCAACTGATTCTACATGGCACACGTCGAACACTTTGACCGAAGGCTCAAATAAACTCTACGCCTCGATTTTCACCTGCGTCCGCCTGGACTGGACATTCCCCGCCCGAAACACGCTACTATCTCTGCCATTCAGAGTCCTCGTGGACATGAAACATCGTCGCATGCTCTTTCGAAGAGCTTGGACTGCTGAGTTCATGCCCAGGTCTGACAGTTCATAAGTCTACAGCCGGATGCTTTTTAATCCTCGAGATCTACTCAGGCCATCCGTTCGCTCAATACAAACTCGGTTCGCTCATTCTGTATCGGGCATCTTGTCCGCGTCATTCGTTACCCCATTGCAGTCGTTCCTCGAGTAGGATTTCGACTCGACCGTTCGTTTCTCTCAAGATACCCTTCACTATATTCTTTCCTTCTCTGGACTGCGACTGGAATACCCAGGATCGGTGTTGTCGCAGCGATAGTCCACTGCTTATGTTTCGAAACCTAATTTCTGGACCGTGGGATCCATAGACGGACAATTGCACAACCGCGTTCGGGTTTTGTCAAGAGCTTGGATGCCCTGGTTCGACCTTGTTCTCATATGGTCTTTATGAGAACCATATCTCGTCATGGAGTCGAAGCACTCTCTCTGGAGCTCCCAATCTACCATGGTGTCGCTAAGAACCGTCTGCGGACGATTCTGTGTCCCGAGAATCTTAGCCACTGTTATCGGCACAGCGACTTTCATCACGCTCGCCGCATCAACTGTGTTCACAGTTCTCAATGCAATCGCATGGGCGCCCGTTCCGGTGGTATTCCGGGGCGCAGCGACTGCCGCAAGCGTATTCGACGTTCTAGCTATCCTATCGCTATTCCTTGCCTTCGTCAGCGGAACTTGTAGCTGGGACGTGAAACGGTTACCGAATAACTGTTTTTGGCGGTTCGTCCCAGCATTGTGCATAACGATTGCCATCATTGCGATCTGTTTGACTGTTCGGACGTCGATCTTGAAGTCCCAAAATGACGACCTGCTAGGGAAAAATTCTCTCCCAGTGTGGACCGCACCATCCAGCGCGGAATACGCGGTGTGGGCTTCGGCAATGGTGTTTCAAATCGCTTTTTACTCTATCATTCTCCTTGCTCGTCTGAAGCGCTGCACGTCACGAGCTCACACCACAACTTCATCGCCCCGGTCACAACGATCCACACGGGACCCAAAATCCATCTCTGCCGCGACGGGCGACACAGAGAGTACGATGCAGATGTCCCTCACCATAATGCCTCCCCAGAGCACTCGTTCCTCTGTCGGACACATATATCTCCCTTCCCCCACATACTCGTACCACTCATCAAGCTCACCTCGCCGGTCATGGCGAGAATCCCTCCATCAGGCCGTTCGACCTATCACCTCCAAAACAAAACTCATCCGAACCACTCCATCTGTAAACGCCTCATTCGTGGCCTCCGATGCTCGATCATTTGATTCCTCAACCCCTCGTCACTCCGATGCTTTTGATGCATGGGATACGAGTGATGTTGACCCGGGCTTTAAGGAATCGGTTATACATGGAGGTGCAACCGCCGTGCCGAGATCACACGCTGCACAAAAAGTCACGGCACCACAACCCCGTGGATCGACTCCGCTTCCAACAATACCTGGCAGTCGGCCGGTATCACAGGCGGATGTTCTTGACAATCCATTCCATACACAGCTGGAGGAAAACCCCCCCAGCACCACATCCACAGAAATAGACAACTACAAATCCACGCAGCAAGGCACAAACACCCCCCGCAAGCTCTCCACAACCCAATCCCAACCTAGCCGATCTAATTTCTCCTCCACCTCCGTTCCCTACGCCTTATCGACCTCCAACCTCCCACCTCCGCCCCCCATTCGCACCAACTCCCGCCCCACCTCCCCATCCCTCCACTCCTCCCCCCTCGACCCCCACCCTTACGACCTCACCGACCTCCCCACCCCCGACGAATCTTTCATCCATCCCCTCTTCCGCTCCGAATCCCCCACTCCACCTCCCCGCGCCACCCCCGGAACCTCCATCACCGGCTCCCACTTCCCCGGCACCATTATTTCACCACCCCGTGCCCCCAGCCGTATGCGCTCCGCCTCCCCGGCCCCTTCCCTCTCTTCTGACCTCCCGCCCCACGCCTCAACCACTAGCCTCCCCCCTGCCGACTCCCCCCTCCACCAACACACTCGTGACTCCCAAATCGCAACCCCCGAACCCTTCCAACCCCGAAGCCGCTCCGCCAGCCGCACAAGCAGCTACTCCACGAGCACGTACCCCGATACCCCCCTCTGGCACGGCCAACGCCGGCCCAGCAGCCGCGCGATCGTTGGGGTCGGGTTGCCCCACCCGCCGAACATCGGCAGGAAAATGTCGAATGAAACGGTCTGGAGCGGGGTGACCGGGGCGGTGGGGTTAGGGATGGGCACCCCTCACTCACCAGTTCGGACGAAGAACAGCGCTTCTTCGATGCAAGGGGCGGGGACAGCGACGACGATATCGGCTGGTAGGAAGGGGAGTGAGACGAGTCCGGGACGCCGGAAAGGGAGTCGGGGAGCAATAGAGGAGAAAGAGGGTGAAAAGGCGGAGCCGCTCGTGATGAGTGGGCAGACAAGCAAGAGCGGCAGCCGAGCGGGCAGCGTGCGGACACAGCAGTCTGCGCGGGAGCGGGATGAGGGGGCGGCGATTCCGGGGTTCGTGTTGCAGGCGCGAGCTGAGAGGATGGGATGAATTTTTGGGATCGGGATTGGCGTTGGAATATACACGACTGGAGCGATAATGCGATATGGGTTTACGCTGGGGTGAGTGGATTCGGTCCCTTTGGTGTATCTTGGATATCATGAGCACGACGGACTAATTGTGCTGGGCTGTGGGATGGAGGAGAGGGGGCTGGATGCGCCTCTTGCTATATGGAGATCATAACGTATCATAATTAACAATGGCATAATGATCGGAAGCATGCAGGTATGCTGCGATTCTGAATCTCCGATCAATGGATATTCTATATAATGGGAGATGTGCAGCGCTGACGGACGCTCCTTCCTCAGTCCCACTATAGTGAGAAATGTTTAATTCAGCTTCGACGACACGTGGCTCAGAATCGGCCGCGTTAATCCTCGAATTTGAAAATGGTGATACATTTGCATTCCAGTTACATGCTGTTTTGCTCTAATTTCTTGAAATGCAGACTCTTCAAAGTGGACGGGGCTCAGTGCTGAAATATCAAATTGGGCACTGCGCTTTGGTTATGAAGTTCGGTTGATTCTGGCAAGGACGCCTCCACATCCAATACCATACTATAACGTGAAAGAGAAGGAAGAAAAGCATTTAGGAGATCAGGTCATCATCTGGGGATTCAGAATCAGAAAGGAGCTCTTCTGTATTCTTCCATTTTACGCCGACTTCCTTCTGGCCTTGATTGATCACAACGGGAGTGAACAGAATATACAAAGTTTGACAACTGAAGGAATGAACGAGGCACGTCCTATCCCCGCTATTCGATGTTGTCTATCATCTACCTATTTACGCCAATCCGCAACCATATCCAATTGCTAAAATGCTGACGGTCGATGATGGATATGCCACCGACTCAAAATCTCACCGGACAGTTCATCAATCAGGACAGCAACTGAACAGAAGTGAGAAATGAGAATTGACGAGGTTCCACATTTGGTACGAGATGGACATCAACCAATGAGAATCCCCAAAATGAGTTGCGGCTGGGACCGACTCCTCTTGACCCATTTGTTTCCATCGGTTTGGGTTAGCCTTTCCGACGGCTTCCTTGCTTTGAAGGATGAGACACCGCAGGGCAAGAATGAGAGAAATGCTCGAAGCGAGAATTCGGATTTCGGGGCTGCTCGGTAATTACGAAGAAATAGGAGGCAGACCAAGAAATATGATGATGGGATGGTATAAAGAAATATAGAAGATAGAAGATGAAGATGAGTGAGAATTAAGAATAGCCCACCATCTACGAGCCAAATCACGATTTAAGGAAATTTGAGACAATGGGATTGGAAGAGGGCGGCATGATGCATTGACATGATGCATGGACATGGATCAATAAGGAATAGCGTCTGATTTGGGTAGAACCCATTTGCTTGGCCACAACGCACCACCTACTTCGATTCCACGAAGGCAAAAGCCCTGATGAATGGCCCCGGAAGAAGAACCTGTCCTTTCTATCTGGATCCTAATACTCATTTAGATGCTTCATTCAGATGCTTCATCCAAAAACAATAGCATCTCCTCGACTGATATGACATTATTATCATGAATTTCATTGACCTCTTCCACGTCTCCCTGCCCTTTTGAAAACAGCGATTAAAGTCCCAAGGGAGTCTCTCATCCGCTCTATTCCCGCCGACCAAGACCATCTTACTTTGATGCCCTTTCGATTATTCGCTCACATCCAGCATTTCTGCATCATATCCCTTCTCATCCTGGTATCTAAATCATTTGGACCTTTCTCTTACCTTCTCTTCCTCTATTTTCTGCTCTCCACGCCATCGTACAGTCTCATCACCCGGTCTCGTGGTACGGGTAAGGACTTGATCCCAATTAAGGTTAGTGCGCTAATTCCCGTTTTGCGCCGCCCACCCCAGCCAGCCATATCCTCCATCCATCCATTTCTTACATCTTTGCAACCTTTTAACCTATCTATGACCATACTGTCTCATGAACCTTTCCATATATTCCTCGGTTCTTTCTTCATGATTTGTTGGATTGGCGCATTTTTTTCTTCACCTTCCGCGCTCGTCTTTGGGGGAGACTGTGGTGGGTTATGAGAGGGTAGTGCCTTGCTGGCATGAATGTCATCACCAGCCATTTCTCAGCTTGGTGCAACGTACGTTTCCTTCATTAACTTCAGTATCCGTTTGAATCGCGTGTTATTATGTTTCTGGGGTTCTTTTATATATTGCCAAGCGATGCCATTCTCTTCCTTGATTCACTCCGTCTTCCATTGACTTCTTTGGTCGCCCTGTTTCATCCTGGTCGACCATGATGAGTTTTGCGCGTGAGCAAAACATATCGAACCTAATGCTTTTCACCTGAGTTATTATCATCATCATTATCCCTATATTCTCTTTGGCTTGGTTTTACTAAATAATTTTTGTTACACGCGCGAGGTTCTATTTTGGATACGATCACCATGACCCGGCATCTGTCCTTATCTTGTAAAGGCTGTCCAACTGACGACCACCACAGGATGGCTGCCGGAAAGCGAAGTCGTGAACCGGAACCAGACGTTCCATCAAAACGTCTTGCGCTGGACTCAGAGGTAGCCAAATCCGGCAACGAGACCCCTGCCGACAGCGATGTCGCCATGGAGCCGGACGTGACGGTCGGCAATGATGCTAGCGAAGCACCGGAATCGTCTGAAGCCCCAACAGCAGCACCAACTATTGTGACTCCTACAAGTCGGGGAGGTTACAGAGGTCGAGTACGAGGTAGCAGGGGTGGAAGAGGTCGTGGCCGTGGTCGAGGAGGTCGCTGGGCGACGCGAGCTGATGCAGGCCATTCGACTCCGGCGGCGGGGTCTACCAGATCCGAAGTGAATGGTGATGACGCCGACCAGTCTACACAACCGAGGAACGGAGACGAAGATGTTGATGGCGTCGATGATGTCGCGGAGGAAGCTGGCGCTGAGATTGTTGCGCAGAAGCGGCAAGGAAGAGGAAGGCTGCCTGGGAGAAGAGGCAGATACGGACCCGAAGTTGCCGCGGCGATCATCCGAGCCAAGGAATTGAAGGGATGTTTCAAAGCGGTTGCCTCTGCTATGAAGCCCTACCTCGAGGAGCTGAACAAAAGAGCATTGGACGAGCTGAAGCAGGAGTCAGAAGAGGCACGCAACCGCCTAGAAGAGATGGAAGCGACAAAGGAAATCCAATTATATCTGTCGCGCCGTCTCGATGAGCGTGTCAAGGAAGTCGAAGCCATGAAACAGGTCAAACTTAAATGGGCGGAGCGGAAGAACGAAGGAGAAAAATACCTGATCCAGGAGAAATGGAACCGGAAATTGGAAGCCGCCGAGGTCGATGTCATTGAGACTGTTGAAGGCTGTCTCTTGGCGTTTGCGCACAGTTCCACCATCCGCCTATCAGATAGACGCGTTGAAGAGGAAGACGCAGCCACGGACGATGGACGTATTCTGCCGACCGAGGACGAGAGGAGCCTTGGGGCGCGGGGCTTGTTCAAAGAGAGACTCCTCTCCACCAAGTACACTCACAGCGGCTCTCGAACCCTCAAACCCAATGACCTTGAACGTTTTGCAGCAGATTCAAGGTTGAAACGGGGGATGGATCAGCAGCTCGATGTTCTCATACTCGATTCCGATTGGGTCGATTCTTTATTAGAACCCTCTTGGGTGTACCGACGACCGTTTATTCCTCCCAAGGCCCCAAATAACCAAACCAAAAATCAAATCGACCCAGAGCTCCTCCGAGCTGTTTACGACGCCCAGGATGAGTCAGTCGATGAAAACCTTGAAGAGCAGGGGCTTCCTGAGATCTCCACTGAAGAACATGGCGTGGTAGCGGAGGTAGATGTCGGAATGAAACGAAGAAGAACCAAGGGGAAGAAGATCGCTACGCCAACTGGCAAAGGGAAGGCAAAAGTTGGGGCTGAGACAGCTCCCGGATCGGCCACCGATTTGGCAGACAAGTCAGGGCCAGGCCCATCGTCCCAACCCGAAGGGTACTATATCGCAAAGTCGGTCGAAGGCGATGCTCGCGAATCTACCGAATCTGGTGACCAGCTTGCTGATCGCCGTCACATGGAAATTTGCGCCATCATTCCCAATAAGTCTACCGACACGCATACAGGCGGTGAAGATGTGGACCGTGAGGCTGCTGCTCTTAACGCACTTATGGAGCTGAAAGGGCAGTATACCAGAGTGGCGAGCCAACAGATTCGCGTGGGTCACACAGAGCAATTACGGGAGGCGAGAGTGGGCGAACGGAAGCGATCACATTCAGAGCAAAGAGACATCGAGGAGAAGATGGAAGCGGAGAGGACAAGCCGCGAGTTCGAGGAGAAAATGGAGGCGGAAAGGCAATCCAGGAAGGAAGCCGAGGAGAGAGAAAGGCCGTCGACCCGTCCGAGGAGTGCCACAAGGGGCAAGAAGATTACCGATTTGCTCAACGCGCCGCACGAGCTGGAGTCGCCCATTCTGAAATCCGAACCGAAACAGCAACCCTCCATGAAGCAATGGCGCGTGGAGCCTACACCGACAACTATAATCCATCAGGGGTCGATCCCCGTCTCCACGTTCTCGATACGAACCGAAGATGGGAAATACAATTCACAGAACAGAGAGAATAAGCAGGCGGGTATCGCCACGCAGACCGTGTTCAGCTTGAATCCAAACGATCCATCGCTTGAACGTGCGTCGGAAAAGGCGACGAAGCGCGGGAAAACTTTCTGGCAGGCGATCAGCAAAGGAGCTCATGGAGCAACACCCCCTCCACCACAGTCCGGGCGAACCAGTAGCCCCGAAAAGAGTGGATCCGCTATGTCTCCTTTCATACCAGGACCGCACGGCGGGTATCAATTCCACGTCCCCGGCGCACCGCCTCCACCACCAAACGCTCCTGGCGCATTCCCACCGCCTCCTCCGGGATACAGCTACGCTCTACCACCTCCTCCCGGTCACCCACATCATCTTTCGCCGCCGCCACCTTCTCCACAGACTCCGTACTGGCGGTTTCCACCTCCCAATACAGGCCCTCCCCCTCCCCCGACACCCTACTGGATTCAATACCCCCCTCCCCCTCTCCCATCGCAATACAGCACCTCACCAACGGCAGCACCTCCTCAAACCCAAGGTAGCCCGAACCCTCCCGCCGCCGGCCCCGTCTCCATCGCGCCGCACCCTCCACCCACCCCAACAGCCCCTCACCCCCCTCAATCTCCCTACAACGGCCCCCAATACGGCGGCCCCACCATTCTCCCCGCCCCCATCCACCACCACCACACCCAGCAAATGCAAAACCACCACCACCACACTATCCCCAGCCAACTCCCCCTCGCCCCCGCCCCACCCGAGCGCCCTCCTACCCATCCTCCGCCCTCGCATCCTCCTTCCGCCAGCTCCGCGCCCGGCATCGCGCCGAGCCCAGGATCCGGCATCCCGCCGAGCCCAGGATCCGGCATCGCACCCAGTCCCGTATCCGGCATCGCGCCTAGCCCAGTCGCCGGAATCACGCCCACTCCCGTTTCCGGCATCCCCGGCATCGCACCCAGCCCCATCTCCGGCGCGCCGGCGTTCGCGCAAGGTGGCGTCAGCATCACGCCTGCGTGGGAATCGCGGAGGCGGCAGGCAGGAGCGAAACGAGGGAGGGCACGACGGGAGGAGCTGGCGGCGGTGATGAGGGAGAGGGGGGAGACGGTGGCGACGGAGGGGGGTGGGGTGAGGAGAGACGGGGGGAGTGGACGGGGTGGCGGGCCAGGGAGTAGAGGTCCGAGGAGGGGGAGGGGTGCGCGGGGCTCGATGGGGGAGGTGACAAGGTTTAAGAGTTATGAGCCACCGGTGGCGAAGGAGTGATGGAGAGGGGGGGTGGGGGAAGTGGTGTAGTTTGTAGTTGGATGTGATGTAAGATTGATTACTAAATGGAAGATCATTCGTATTTCATGCACTATGAAGATGATATATTGTAAGCCATGGATCATATAGGCCTGGGTAGCGATCATAGACGTAAGGTTCAAAGTCTGTCCAAGGTTTGCTATGTTGAATTTGTATCGGATATTACGATCCCTCCATTCAGGGGACCTTCCGCCAGGATTCACCGAACTTCAGCCGGCGCATATCAGCATCGTCATCAAACAACAATCTTAAACTTTGTTTTGCACATTATCTAGTTACTTCACTTACCCCTTCTACATGTCTCGATCACATCTATAACCCGATCAAGTCCTCGCCATCAACGAGCCATGGCGTCTTCCCCATCAAAAGCGCTCATGAAGCGCTCCGCTCCCTCCGAACTCACCACCATGCCCCCACCACCTACTAAACGAATAAAGCGGCCATCCACCGTCCTACCCGAAGACACCTACACCGACGCTCTCTCTCATATCATCAAGCGAGATTTCTTCCCCGGGCTGCTAGAAACAGAAACACAGCAGGAGTTCCTGGATGCGGTGGAGTCGCGGGATCGAGAATGGATCCTCGATGCGCAGGGACGGTTGGAGACCCTCATGACGCCGCGGGCGGATGGGAGACGGGTCGTGGGGAGAAGAGGTGTGAGCATGACCCCGGTGAATGATGGGATTGCTGGGGAGACGCCGGTAGGGTGGACGGGGGCGACTCCGACTCCAATAGCGAGCCGTACGCCATCCCGGGACGCTGCCGACAGGAAACCCGAACAACCTGAAGTCGACCTGAATCTCAGCCTTGACGCATTCATGGCGAAATATACCTCCGAAGACAACGAATCGTTTAACGCCCTCCTCGATAAGCAGAACACCAAGCACGCGGAGAAATACAGATGGCTCTACGCAGGCAACAAGATCCCCTCCACTCGCCAACTCGAATACTGCAAACAACAAGCATCCCTCCCCCCTTCTTCCACCTCCCAATCCCTCATCCGCCTCTCCCACGCTCCCGACACCCGCCCCGCCGCCCCCACCACCCGCCGTGAAAACCCAAAGAACACCCTCATGTTCCCTCCCGACGCTGTCGAACCCACCACCGCACAAGCCGCCGCCTCCGCGTCCCGCGCTGCGCCAAAGTCCGTATCCTACTCAAACACCCGCATGCCCGACCCAATGCTGCCGTCGTCTCACGTGCCCATACCCCCGAGTCCGAGCATTTCGGCCGTGCGGGACGCGTTGGCAGGGCGGGAGAGGCGGACAGAGACAGAGGCGGGGTCAGCAGTAGATGGTGGGGGCGGAGAGACACCCAGGGTAGGGGGATATGCGTTTGTGGATGCGGAGGCGACGGAGGCGGAGGTTGCTGCTGCGGCAGGGGGAGTGGCGGGGGATGAGGATGCGCGCACGAGTGCGTTGTTAGCGCGGTTAAGGAGCGGCGCGGATGGTGGGAGAAACCCGTTTACGATTAACGAAGCGAGTAGGAGGGAGGCGTTGCATCATCGGCTTGTGGAGAAGGCGAAGGAGAAGGAGAAGGGGGTGGAGGGGAGAGGTGCGGAGGGACGGACGCCTGGGACGCCGGGGACGCCGAGAGGGAATTTGACGCCAGCGGGGGAGAGGTTGTTGAGGGGGATGAGGACGCCGAGGAGGGAGGCGTTTGAGGGGAGGAGGGGGGTTAGGGAGCGGTGGAGGGTTCCGGTTACACCGAAACTTAAGAAAAGGAGTTGAATACCGGCGTGGTTGTCGTATAGAGCACAAAACTTGTGATTCGAAGGCAGCACGTAGTGGCAGGATGGAGGACTGTACGAATGGCTGAGGCAATCGGAAGCGATATTGCGCAGACACCCGTATTGTTTGCTATCGCTTCCTCACGCGGTGCGACAGAGCTCCTGAAAGGTCTAAAACTAGGTCCAAGACCAGGTCGCAAGGCTCCACGATGCCTAGTTCAGAATAGATGTCCCATCGAGTTGACGACCGAATACTATATCTATCTTTTCGGTGGTTCAAGGTTCGCTGGGCGATGGAATATTGCTTTGGTCTGTTTCCACTTCATTGCTTATATTTCATCTACTACAAACATGCCTCAAGCGTTTCTTTCGCCAAGTCACTTGCGTCAACCTTATCCAAGTCGAATTTTGCGAAAATGGTCAATCGAAAATGTCGTCTTCTATACATGCTTAACGGTTATCTTGTCCCATCTTCTCCTTCGACTCAGTCGAACGATATGTGTTTGATTATATGCACGGTCTGATTCCGATGGCATTGACCTCCCTCTCGCTGCTCGGGTTCATGAGGTTCGTTCGAGTTCTATTGAAGCTCGCCATGGGCAGACAAGTGTGCGAATCGGGGGGGCTATCTACCTTTAACCTGCGACCATTTATGGGCGGGAAGACAACGTCCATCGATGGCGGCTGGTTATGCAGGAATATCATACCGAAGAAAGCATGATCTGGGCTGCCGATACCGGCTCGGATGAGCTCAACCCCCCTCCGCGGATCATGCAACATGTTCGAGAGCCTGAGACCCAGTATTGGCTGTGGGCTTCGGGCCGGCGGTTTCGGTCTGTTCTGGTTCAGTTATCTATCTTGCGCTGCTACAATTGCTTGCCATCGGTACGACTGCTAGTATCATTGTCATATACCGGCCAGTGTTTTCCGAAACGCAGCTATATAGATCAGTAGCGTTGGCAGTGTCTACTGTCCTTGCATCGACGTTATGGGGCTTTCTGTACTTGCTAGGACGGATACCTCCGCCGGGGCATAATATTCCGCGAATGGAACCCAGCAAATAGGGTACTAAACGAAGCCTACTGTTGTGTGAAAAGGGGAAAGTCTGGGGGGTTTACAACGTCCGTATTCTACCCGCACATATCCACATGCTCGTTCGAGTATGTTCGATTACACTGGCTGGCATTGCAACTTCTGCGTACGATTGTCAGTATGTGAAGTCAGAAAAATTTCCCCGCAAGGAGCTGCCGTGTGGCTAGGCATTCAAGGTGCTTTGGCATTCATTAGACTTGTTGGCTGGACGCTGTATACTGGTGTCTTATGCCGTTATCCGCTGGATTTCCCTCGTCAATTTCGGCAGAGTTTGACACTCGATCAATTTGAGCTTCGGACGGCATGGTGGAACAGCCTCAAGAAATAATCTATTAGTCGTCCGTTGAGAAGAGGTGGCGATGCGACTTCATCAAACCCTGGTGTAGCATCGGATGTGCTTCAGGTGCCAGCGTCTCTCTTAACGGCTATTTCCGGCCGGAATGGAGGTAGGGAGTACCATTTGTGCTCCCCTCTCCTCGATATCCGGACCGCTTTCGACCTTTACCTGGCCAGTCTATACCGCGAACCAGGTGCCCCTTACAGCGACGATCTACTGGCCTGCCTTGAGACAGGCGAATGTTGGTCATTTCTGCCTGGCTCATTTCGGGAATGGCTTAGTTTCTACACTGATGTCCATAGCATCGAATTCGAGATCGGATATGATATAATACCCTACGATGGACACTACCACCTTTGGCGAGGCCTGTGGTTTGACAAATTCTACGTCCTAGGTATGTTGGGATCATGGCCATGCCTCGAGCGCAAAACATTTTTCTGTACTTTCCCGAACGAGGAGCAGAGCATGAGTTTGGTTCGCATAGCTTACAGGGGAAAAGACGACATAGACTGCCCTGTTCGTCAAGGCGGTGACAGAATCCTTCCCTGGAATGCACTCCTCAAACGGCATATGAGCACCACAAAGAAGGACGTCCCGGAAGGTTTTGACCTCACTCTAAATGACCGAGAAGGCGCGGTGCGAATAGCCTTGGAAGACCTACAAAATATAATGCAGACGTTGCTGGAGGACAAGCCTGCGCCCCTTATCCTGAATTTAGATGCACATCTATGTCGAATCGACGAAATCCACTCGAGAGCATTGATATCCAAGGCATTTGATGCGCTGGAATCAATTGTGATGCGCTTATTACCCCAACGCTATCGAAAAGAGACTTGATATGCAGATATTCTTTGGGGATTTGGCCTTGGAACAGAAAGTTCAATTGCATATTCCACAGGTGCAATGTACGTCAGGTATCAATAATTTGAGCCAATTTTCCTTTAAGGAGCCGCTGTGGTTAATCAACAGCATAAAGCAGTTGCTGTGGGGACAGTAACGAGCTACGATCAAGCCATCTCGACTTAAAGGCATGCTTCAGAACCGTTAAATTCATCCACCCCGGATGCTCTGATTTGAGATATTGAGATCACGAACCTTCAGCCATTGGGATTGCTTCCATGAGCTCAAACCAGACAAGCACCCATTCCATAGAAATGAAACGCTCGCAGACGGTCAGTATACCGAACTGCCCAACACCCACTGCGATCACATATCGCTCTAGCACGGATTGCATTCCATCCTACCATCAAAACTCTTCGGCTGACATCGGAACGCTCCCTCAGGAGGCTTCGCCTCCTGGCCACCACTTGACCGGTTGTTAAATAGGGACGACCTTTCCCAGTGCCAGCTCTCTGGATTTGGTCGCGAACCATGCTCCATCGCCTTAATATGTAAACCATATAGCGAGATGTATAGCCAGTGCCGCCCAGTGAGATCAGACGTTTGAAGTTTATTGAAGCCGCGGGAAATGAACGAGCAATTGACCAACGTGTGGCTGAATCGATAACTGAGTAGACTCAACTGCATCCACAGACGTCACCACTGAGGTGAGGAGACCAAATTTTCGCAGACATTGATGATAGGGTAATTGAAGCGGAACTGGACTTTGAATGTTGTTGATGCTGGCGTCCGTGCGTTTTCGTGAATATATATTGATTTCTCGGTTTAGACCTAATCTAATTTATTGCGTACATTTACAGAACTGCAGGCGACTGGCTAGTTAATATTCCGGTTTCGCTTTGGCCAACTGCCGCCCAAGTAACTACATTGCTATAGGGCCCAGACTCCAAAATAGGTCGTGCCTCGTCCCAATTAGTATTTCGCATTTACTAACCGAGCAGTGTCGCCGAATGAGAATACATCTACATAGGTACAGAGGAGGGCAGTATTGCAGCAACCCTAACCAGAGCTTTGGTCATGTACGGTTAGGCTGGTTGGTAGACGGGGGTAAGAAAGAGTTGGTCGTATATCGAAGGCCGGAAACCAATGACAATGCTCGGAGATATAGACTCACCTGCGTAGCCATAATATAGCTAACGTAACACACCGTGGACTTGCCCTTCTTTGGCATAAGAAATACTTAATCGAAATGAACTTCCCCGTATTCTAGGAATTACCGAAATACGGTGGGCACCTCTAGAACGAGCCTACCCCTATGATGAGCAGACCCATGCTTTCATTTGTACAGCCAGTATAAGAAAAGGGGAGAAACCCAACTTCGGAGAGACAGGAAACCTGTCCCTCGTTCTAGTTCCAAAATCTGCAATACCTGAAATCATGAAGACCACGGCTCTTTCAGTCTCTGGCCTGGTGCCACTTGTTCTTGCTCTCCCTGAGCCCATACCCCAATCGGGGTGGCAGTTGGGTGGATGGAGCCGATGGGGCAACATTGGCAATACCTGGGGGACCAGTGGTTGGAACTGGAACAACGGCGACGATAGTATTGGTGGTCTTTTTGGAGAAAGCGTGGGAACCGCTGTTGGCACCATGATCGGATGCAAAGTGTTTGGAGGACTCGGTTGCCTTGTGGGCGGAAATATCGGAGGCCAGATTGGCGACTCTTTGCTTGGAGACGGCCAGTCGCAGTCGTGTAATAACCGCTGCAACGTCAGCGCCTGCTCGGCCCTTAGCGTACGTTGTGTCCTGGAGCGATCTTGTGTGGGTGAAGAGCAAGCTAACGCCCCCAACAACAGGGCTCGCTTAAGTGCCAGTGCGAGAACACCCTTAAGCTCCAATGTTACGCGCAGGCCGAGTATCGATGCCCTTTCCCCATAGTGAATGTAAGTCAACACTGGTCTTTGTGAGCATCAAAACTTCAGCACTGACAGCCCACCAGACCTGCGGCAGCGAAGGTCCAACGGCCAGCGACAGCGCATTCCCGCCCTGTGGACCGGGCCATGATTCTTGCGACTCCAACAAAATCTGTCAATCGATTCAGGATAGCTGCACTGGAAGCCAATGCCAGGGGGTCTGCATCCCCAAACCACCCACACCACCCACCTCAGGGGGTAGTTCTGGTGGTTCGGAGGCACCTACCGTATATCGGTACTGTCAAGAGGATAGCTCCAACTGTCGATCCGGCGAATACTGTGTCAGGAACCCCAGGAGCCCGTGTGGTGCTCAGTGCGCGCAGTCGTTTGTCTGTGTCGAACCTCGGACGACCTGTGGTGGGTCTGATGGAGTTAGCTGCCCGCGGAACCAGTTCTGTGTTGACGATTCGGAGTATTGCTTCGTGTCGGGTAACGATGATGGCGAGTGCGTTGGAATCTGTGTCTAGGAATAGTCGCTGTCCATGACCACAGAGGCCATCGGATGGGACAGTAGCAGGCCATAAAATGTGATGATTTCTGAGGAACCTCGAAAGTAATGATAATATATATGCTCGAAAATTGACAACATTTTCACACGCAGGAGAATAAAAGGAGCCTCGCGCTCGGCATCGATCAAGATGAAATGGACTTGGAGATAATATCAGGTACATGGACGGAATTGAAGATGCTTTACGACACAGTACTCACAGGTGTGGTGCTATTATATCAATATGCACCAAAATGAATGTCATTTTAGAATATCAAGGCCAGATACCTGTCGTTTTATGATGAAATATGGTTAACTCTGAATGCAGTGCGAAGATTAGGTGACGTTAATGGACTCTGGCTTACCTTGAGGAATCCGTGATCGTCCAGGTCAGGCCGTGAGGCTGGCAGGCTGCAACGGTCTGCAGGTGTGTCATCATCACCAGCCACAGTCAACTACTACCAGCCACAGTCAACTACTACCAGCCACATGTTGATGATCACACTCTGGACTCGGATGACCTGGAATCCTGGAGGATGCATGTGCTCGATGTAAGAACATCCGCTGTGGCCGAAACGACACATCAGGCAGTTGGATTTCCTTTATGACCATTCCCTTTATCTTCTGGACATCCACGTCTACTTTGCTAATACTCGTTTATGAATTGGTGTTCACAAACATCATACATTTGGACAACCGCATCTTGTATCTTACCCCCTTCTAGCCACTACACAGCTTGGCACAACCATAGATTATCGAACAGTTACGGATACTTGTGCTCTGTACCAACTAGGTTCAAATTTTTGAACCATGGCGAGCCCGGCCAGAAATGGACGGCGTCCAAGTGCCGTCCCTACTCCGTCGGCACCCTCAGTCATCATGAATGGCCATTTCGCATCCAACGAGGCGGCGACGCCGGAGCAGTACGAGCATGGCGTCCAAGTGATAGACGAGGACAAAACTTTCAAGTATGTAATCGCCGCGAAGCGAGGACACGGCGGATTGTGCTAATTGAGTCCCCCAGCTCGAAACTTGGAACATACCTTGCCATCGAAAACATCATACCAGCTGGATTCAACTACCATTTGATATCTGTCTTTGGTTCACAATCGACTGGCAAATCGACGTTGCTCAACCACTTGTTTGGCACCCAGTTTGGGGTGATGTCAGAGGAGGAACGGAAGCAGACAACGAAGGGTATTTGGCTATCGAAGAATAAGAAAGATGGTGCAAAGGACAACTCAAACCAACGATCCATGGCAGAGAATATCCTCGTCATGGATGTCGAAGGGACCGATGGTAGAGAACGAGGCGAAGATCAAGACTTTGAGCGGAAAGCCGCCCTTTTTGCTTTGGCTACCAGCGAGGTGCTGATTGTCAACATATGGGAACACCAGGTCGGGCTTTATCAAGGTGCAAACATGGGGCTGTTGAAGACCGTGTTCGAAGTCAATCTTCAGTTGTTTGTTAAGGATAGAGAGTGAGTACCCGGTGCCTTTCAAACGGTTGTTGCTAACTCTCTGGCAGATCCATACCCCGATCGCTGCTATTCTTCGTCATCCGCGACCATTTAGGACACACACCCCTTGCCAACCTTCGAAACACCCTCCTACAAGACCTGTCGCGATTATGGTCAACCATCAACAAACCACCAGGTCTCGAAATTTCTACCATCGATGACTACTTCGACTTCGCCTTCGTCGCACTGCCCCACAAGATCCTCCAACCCGATGCTTTCGTAGCTTCGATCGACAAGCTAGGAAAGCGATTCAAGGAGGGCTATAAGGATCCCAATAAATCCCAGCCTAAATTTCTGGAGAACGAAGATGAACCGATTCTATTACCGCAGTACCACCGACGCATTCCCGCCGACGGATTTCCGATATATGCGCAAAGCGTATGGGATCAGATCAACAGCAATAAGGATCTCGACCTACCCACGCAGCAGGAGTTACTCGCGCAGTTCCGCTGCGATGAGATTTCACGCGAGGTGCTCGAGGAGTTCGACGAGGTGATCATGCCGTTTGAACGGAAACAGGCCGAAGGAGCGCGTGTCGGGACGCCTGTCGTCGTCTCGGATCTGGGCAAGGGGATCAACAAGGCCCGCGCCACCACCATCGCAAGCTTCACCGAGAAGGCCAGCCGGTACCACAAGGGCGTCTTCGCGCGCAAGACGGTGGAGTTGGAAGACAAGATCGACTCGCGCCTGAAAGTGTTGGTAAAAGGACAATTGGACGCCGCGCATCGAGACTCTATCCGCGGCTTTAGCGAGGGCGTCAGCCAAGAAGTCAAGCTCAATCAGAAGAAAGGCGGCGTGTATGACTTTGCGGAGATCGTTGACAATAAGAAGCAAGCGGCGCTTGAATTGTTCGTGTCCGTCGCGACGGCGACGGCCATCGAGGGCGCTGACTGGAGTTCGTTCGATGAGGAACTGGTGCTGTTGAAAAAAGAGCTGGACGACGCTAGCAAGCGGCTCAGGGGCGAGGAGATGCGCCGACTGGCGACTCGGGTCGAGCGATGGGTTAAGTCACGAGTTGGAGAAGCTGTGGGGCTGGAGTTCAATAAATTGGGCTCCGGACGCGGTGGCTCCGGCGCACCGGCTGAGGGTGAGAAGCCGGCGGATGAGCGGGACTTGTGGGATCGGGTGTGGAAGACGTTCGTCGACATCGTCGCGCACGCGGAGTCCCGGTTCAGCGACCGCGCCAAGAGTTTCGACGCCAGCCCGGAAGAAGTGGAGGTCGGGCTGTGGCGATTGCGAAGGAAATCGTGGGGCGTATTGCAGGACAAGATCGAGGAAGAGCTGATGGAGGGTAATCTACTCTTGAAACTGCGCGAAAACTTCGAGGACAAGTTCCGGTACGACGACGAGGGCGTACCGCGCATCTGGCGGCCGACGGACGATATCGAAGGGCTGTATACCCGCGCCCGCGAGTCGACGCTTACGCTCATCCCGCTACTCGCGCGCTTTAAACTGCTCGCGACGAACTCGCCGCCACCGCTAGAAGAGTGGATCGGGAACGCACCGCAGGCGATGACGCCAGCGGACGAAGAGGACCTCGCTCCGATTGGCGGGGTGGATGAGGAGGAAGGCACGAGTCTGGAGGAAGAGATGACTGTGTTGAGCGATGTGAAGATTCAAGATCTGACGGTGCGGTTTAAGAAGACGGCGGATGGAGTGTATGTGGAGGCGAAGCGAAGTGCCATTGGAGGGATTACTCAGGTGCCATTGTATTTCTATGGGATTTTGCTGGCGCTGGGTTGGAACGAGATCGTTGCTGGTATGTCGCTCTTCGAGATGATTCTCTACTCACCCGCTAACCTTTCTCTAGTGCTACGAAACCCTGCCCTGTTCATCCTCCTAATCCTCTCCATAGTCGGCGCATACGTTACCTACACCCTCAACCTCTGGGGCCCTATGATCCGCATGACCAACGCTGCTTCACAGCAAGCCCTCGAGATCGGCAAGGAGAAATTGCGGGAGTTCCTCGAGCAGTCGGACGCGGGGAGGCAGGCGATGGCCATGAGTGGCGAATCCCGACGAAAAGATGCGGATAACATCAGCTTGGATACGTTGAATAGCCAGGGCAGGAGGGCCAATGATGACGATGACGATATTTGAACATCATGCATAGCGTTGATACTGTCGTTGTCTAGCATTTGTATATTGAGTTAATGCTCACCGAGGCGCGTTATATCTGGGCCATTTGCGGTTCTTCCCTTCATGTTGTCGTGAAGTGCTCTATCTTGTCACCGTCGCGTCCAGTACTATCCTTTTGCTTGATTTGTGATCGCCTCTGACGATGCTTGAACCACCGCGACATCCATGATCCTCCACCATCGAACTCCAAATCAAATGGACACTAATTCACGCCAGCTATAATAGGGTGTTGTGTTTAACTATGAGCGTGTCCTATCACATTTAAAGGCAGTATATATTTACGCCTGGCAACTTGAACTCTCAGTGGAAATGGTCATGTTGGTTTAACGACTGATGCGGATCAAGTACAGCTGAAAAAATGATACCAGTCCTACGGAACAGACACCTGAGGCCTGCGAGATGGTTGACTTTCTTTGCGTACCCAAGAAGGTGGGGCAAGTTTTTGTTGTTTTGATGGACATACAACTTACTGGTGTCGGGTTGCAAAAGGTACATCGAGTGTTTATGTAAACTAATATCCGTACTTACAAGGCCACGATTTCGAACTCCGCTTGCGGCAATTCTTTTTGACATACAAGTCCCAGCGCTTTCTTAGATTTGGATGGATTTATCACGCAAGAACTATTCGTAATTATGGCATATGTGCTATATTTGCAAGAAGCGCGCGATAAGCCGCGAATTAACTTGATATCATTTACGTCCGAATACCACCAAGCTTCCCTTAGTCTGTTTATATCTGTATCCAGCGGATCATAGTTGAGATCTGGCTACGCGGAGTTTGGGTCCTTCCTATTCTCCAGCTGGCGTTCCAGGTAGGACAGGTATGCGGGATAAAACTCCTTCATCGGACGGAGTGATTGTGGGAGATGAATATAGCGGTACTTTACTAAGTCAGTACTGATCAGTTTGTCCAATGAAGCTCTGTGGTCACTTTAGTATATTTGGTTGCCTCTAAAAGGACTCTGGCCCTCAAAAGGACTCGAGCAGCTAGAATTCAACAGAAATTATACCGATGCATCCGCTCTTTGTATGATTTCATCTGCTTGTTCAAATCTAGAGTAGAGCTTCAGTCATTTTTACGACCCATGGAATGGGTGTAGGACAGGAGAAATAGAAGGTTGTTTACCAAACAGTCAGCCAACGTCTTCAAATAACCGAGAAGGCCTCGACTTTGACATGAAGATCGTATCAGATTGGAATTGACACGCCTGTGGTATATATACTTGCTTAAACCACGTGAATATTTCATCTCTATAGTGTCCTCGTGCGAGGAAAGGATCTCAGCATCAGCACCCGTCTCTGTAAACCCCTGATAACTCGCACTGAAACCTCCCACTCACATGTTCCTCGAAAAACCAACAAAACTCACACTACCAGGCGCAAACACGCCTTTGATAATCTGACCATAATTCGACCAGAAACATGCACCCTCTCAAATCCTCCTTTAGAAAGGGCTGCGTCACCGACCTAGGTGACGAGGACGAGCGCCCCGTCATGGAGCTGGCGCGTTTTGTCGAAATGTTTAACAACTAAGAAATTGACTGGAAACTAACAAAGCTCAACCTGGGATGGTCGCCTTTACCTAGAACTGGTGGAAAAGCTGTTATTGGTTCTACTTCTAAGTTCGGTGGCGGAAAGGTCTTGTCCAAATATCGGCCGGGAGCAGATCACTCAGTGGGATCGGTGATGCGTTCAAGGGTAGGAGATACGTCGATGATAACCTTGGATGGGGATTCGTCTCCACTGCCTGGTTTGGCCGAGATACCCAGTAAATCTGATGCCGCGGATTCCTTCGGCTCAGTGAAAGACATGGTTGACTAGCACTGTCCAGGGAGGGCCGACATGTCGCACTCAAGTTCCTATCGACCGACCATTCTGCCGGGTGGACCAAGTCCAGTGAGGTGAAGATCATGCAACATCTCAACTGAATTGAACCGGAAGGATAGATGCCAGATAGCGACCGCATTGTCCACTTGCGGGATCATTTCCAGTACCAAGGGCAGATCGGGGAAATAGAGATGCTTGGTGTTCAACAGTATGGGTTAATCATTGGTGACGTATCGTACGCGATTCGAAAGACATAAATTCCGCTTCCGATCCTCAAAGGGATTGTGAAGGAGATGTTGCTTGCATTGAGCTTCCTTCATGATTCTGGACAGGTTATCCGTGAGGGGTCAGTTTTCTAGGTGATCGAAGTGGGGAATTCGCTGACTGATGTGGACGCTAGTTGTAGATATCACAACTATCGAATGTCCTCATTGAGACTGTTATTGAGACTATTTCGACGAAGCTCGTCGTAGAGAATGATCTGCCTGGGATGTTAGAGAAGGTTAAAGGCCCTCCATCCCTCGGCCAATCCATCAAGGAGATTGAGCGATGTGCTTTGGTCCGGGAGGATACGGAGCCGAAGTCAGTGTCAGTGAGGTTGGGAAACTTTGGATCCGGTGAGTGGTTAACCTCCCGTTCACAGAGCCATTGACATGTATTTTAGCGAGATTCTTTGATACCCCCGCTGCGGACTGCATCCCACCGGACTGGCAACGCGCTCCGGAGGTGCTTTTGGGCGCCAAATGGGATCATAAGGCTGATATCCAGAACGTTGGTGTCTTGGTAACCCGAACAGTTCCATGAGAAGGGCGATGCTGACTTTTGCCTTTGAGGCTTGGGAACTGGCAATGGGTCGGCCCATATTCAAACCTTCAGACACACTCCAACCAGGGTATAGTCTTCAGGGCCATCTACGCATTATGCGACAATTGCGTGGTCCAATGCCGAAAGCTCCTTTGCGGCGATCTCTATACAGATCCAAATATTACGACTCGGAAGGGAAGCCCAGTGTTGACGAATTTCGTTGGATCATGACTGACTCCTCATGGGTTTTACTCCGGACAACCCATCCATCCAAGAAAGAGTGGCTTCTGCTACCGTGGATGAAGAGACGGATAGATAGGAACGCGAAAATAGGATGCGATTCCTTGGTCTCATCTAGGTCATGCTCACTTTGGATCTGGCGAAGAGACCTGATGCATGAGAGTTGCTGCAGCACGAATGGCTGCAAGACGCCGCAACAGCAGATGGTGCCGAGGATTAGGAAACCAGTGACGGGATTCCTTGCCCATCACGATTATGATACTCTTTTTAAGACAGCGGGTCAACAGATATTGAAAGAATTTCACACCAGGACGAATTGGGTGGTGGAATGATAAAGGGAGGAGTTGTGCACTGTCGTGATGACATCAAGCAAGCACGAAGTCCATCAAACTTTGCAGCACGATATGTACCTAAACGTCGTATCCCCCAGACGACAGCCAATGACATCGTGCTTAAAACCGATTTCAAGTCATTTGAGTGCAAAGAACTTAAAGAAAGTGGGGTATTTAGGGAGCATTTTTCGCTGCTACCGACCAGACCCTGGGCGAGATATCAAACTCCCCCCTATGATCCCCCAATGCCCCGGAGTTTCTGAGCGATATGCATGAGAGAACCTTGTCTTTCCATGACGATTTGCGAAAAAAGACCTTCTCGTTATCAGCTATTCTAGTGATTGTCGGTGATCCTTAGGCTTGAAACTTCTGGTGTAGCAACGAAGGTTCACGACGGAACCACAGACACTATTACCGCGTGCTTAAAATTTTCACGGGTTGATCCTCCCCGCTTCTTAGCTCTGATTACCCCAATTGAGTCTCCAGTGCACGTAATAATTAGCCGTTACTCCACCTTGGTCGGAGCTACCGCTAGAGGTCTCTAGATACGGATATCTCCAATCTCTTCATCACCGTTGGCTTGGGGAGCTAGAGCTAGGGACAGTCTGCGAGAGTTTGACAGCAAAGAACTCGAACAGGAGGACAATTTCTTCCAAGGAACGGATTTGTCAGAGATCATATACCTTTACTCCGTACTCTCCAAAGCTATCCACGTGGTGATTGCTTTGTCGAGGTACCTTGCTTCTTCAGCTCTATTCAGAGTATTCGCTGAGTGGCGCAATCCTCAGCCCTGTCCCGACCCGGACCCATTGCAGCAATAAGCAATTCATCCTGCCGATTCTTTTCGTCCGCACAGAAATTCAACAAAGTCGATATCCGACGGCACGAAGCTCGATACCCAATACCATTCGCTCTTTATTCCGCATACATCACCTTGGAAACCCATCCTCCGCCGTTGTTGCCTCGACCCGCGCCTTCAATCCCGACCTAGTTACCCCGCGAGGGGAACAAGCGAATATGGCGAGCGCCCATGACGGCGCTGAAAATGTGGAGGGAGGGTTGAAGTTGGCGAATCGCGCCGCGGAGAGCAATAGTCAATACATCCAGAGCCATAAGAATGATCTGGTGGCATGGCAGCTTTGGGATGCGAAGACATTGGAGCTGGTGCGAACAAGCGGACGACTTGTGTTCCTTAGTATTGGATATGCGTCATGTCATTGTACGTGCTCACTCCGGCGAATAATTCGACAATAGTACCTTTACTGACTATCTCTTCCATTCAGGGTGCCATGTCATGGCTGCCGAAACCTTCAGCGACCCCCCAACCGTCAACATCCTCAACGACTCGTTCATCCCTATTATCGTCGACCGTGACGACCGCCCCGACCTCGATCGCATCTACATGAACTACGTGCAAGCAACCACTGCGACCGGAGGCTGGCCGCTCAACGTGTTCCTCACCCCCAGCCTTGCGCCGATCTTTGGGGGCACTTATTTCCCTCCCCGTCGGGCCGGCGCAGGCGGTCGCAGCGGCACATCCGCCCCCTCCGGCACCGCGAGACACGCCGGCAAGTTCCAGCGACCCGATCCGACCGACACCGGGAACACCGGTGCCGCCAGCGGCGCGGTGGCGCCGCCGACCTTTGTCGCGATCCTCCAGCACCTCAAAACCGTCTGGGATGCCGACCGCGCAGGCTGCGAAGCGACGGCGCGGCACATCGTCAAGCAGCTGAGCGACTTCGCGGCCGAGGGCATGATCTCGCGGGAGGGGCGGCGCGAGTCGTTCATCAATCTGCAGGCGCTGAACAAGAGCGATCGATCAGATTCGACAAACACGAACACGGGGAGCGCGAGCGGGGCGTCTGCGACGGAGACGGTGTCGGGACAGGAGAAGATTGAGTTTCTGCCGCTGACGCATGCGCCACCGCCGGAGCAGTTCGTGGAGTTCGAGGACGATCCGGCGCAGATGCTTGAGCTCGATTTGCTGGACGAGGCGTATGAGCACTTCTTGGGCCGCTTCGACAATGCGTTCGGCGGGTTTGGCACGAATCCGAAGTTTCCCACCCCGATCAATCTGCAGTTCTTGCTACGGCTGGGTGTCTGGTCGGAGCCGGTACAAGATTTGGTCGGCGAGGCTGGGGTCACCAGAGCGCGGGCTATGGCGCTGCAGACACTGGATGCGTTGAGTTTGTCGGCGCTGTGCGATCAGTTGGAGGGAGGGTTCCATCGATACAGCGTGAGTCGTGATTGGAACGTGCCACATTTTGAGAAGATGTTGTATGATCAGGCGCTGCTGTTGTCAACATACACGGATGCGTGGGTGTTGACAAAAGAGGCGAGATATCTCGACGCGGTCAAGGGGTTGGCCGCGTATCTGCTTGAGGGGCCGCTAGTGGCGAAAGAGGAAGCCGTCGCAGGAGCGTTCTACTCGGCGGAGGACGCAGACTCGGCAGCACATCCCACCGAACAGGCGAAGCGGGAGGGAGCGTTCTATCTATGGGGCAAATGGGAGCTGAACAAGGTTTTCGGAGAGGATAGCCGGGATGCGGAGATATTGGCACGCCATTTTGGCGTTGTCGATGCGGGCAATATCCCAGAAGAATTCGACAGCGAGGAAGAGTTCCGCGACCTGAACGTCTTGGCAGTCAAGGTCCCCGCGACGAAGCTCGCAGAGGAGTTTAGCGTATCGGAAGAGGAAGTACAGAAATTGATCACGGAGGGCAAGGAGAAATTACGGGTGTATCGCAGTGAACGAGGAAGGCCGGACGTCGACAAGAAGGTCGTAGCCGGATGGAATGGTTTGGCGATCGGAGCCTTAGCGAGGGCATCGCGAGCCATTGATGCTTCCGATTCCGTGCCAGACTTGGCCGCGAAGTTACAGCAAGCAGCAATCAAGGCGACGAACGTCCTCAAACAATCTTTGGTAGACGACAGCGGTCGGTTGTATAGAAGCTGGGGCGACGGACGACGAGGCGATGCGGAAGGATTCGCGGAGGACTATACTTACTTGATCTGGGGATCGATCGAGTTGCACCAGACGACCGGCGACGCCGGGATACTTGAGTGGGCGACTGACCTGATGGGTATGTGCTATCCACCGAACCATGCTAACCGACCGCTAACATCGATCCAGAAACCTACATCTCCCTCTTCCACGACACCCACCACGAAGGCTTCTTCGCCACCTCTGCCCCCTCTTCCGCCCCCGACCCCTCTTCCCTCTTCCACCCCTCCTACCTCACGTCCACCTTTCCCACCACCTCCACCCCCACCCCTTCCTCCCCAACCTACGCCCCTGACGCCTCTCCCTCCCGCCACGCCTCCCTCACCGAACCCCCCTCCCTCACCCGCACCCCCACCGCCCCCTCCTCCGAGCTCATCCTCCGTCTTAAAGACGGTATGGATACCGCCGAGCCCTCCGCTAACGGCATGACCGCGCAAAACCTCTTCCGCCTCTCCGCGCTGCTGACCCGCGTGTCCGCCCGCCGCGGCTCCACGCACGACCCCGCGCCGTCCACCCACGCGCAGCAATCCAACCGGTACGACCGGCTGGCGAAGCGCACGCTGCTGGCGTTCGAGGCGGAGGCGATGCAGCATCCGGGGTTGTTTGCGTCGTTGTTGGAGGCGGTGGTGATGGCGCGGGAGGGGGTGGGGAGGCTGAGTGTGGTAGGGGAGGGTGAGGGGGTGCAGAGGGAGGTGAGGAGGTGTTGGGCGAATCGGAATGTTATGGTGGGGGATTGTTGGGTTGTGGAGAGGGTGGGGAAGGAGGTGGAGGGGGGAGTGAGGGTGGAGGTGTGTGAGGCGGCGGGGAAGAGATGTAGGGTTGTTGGGGTGGAGGAGGTGGAGAGGTTGAAGTGATGGTACTGGTACCGTATGGATTTGATCTGCCCGGAAGTATGGCATGTTTACTTCTTTTCGGCGTTTTTAAGTGGCTTTGATCGGCGTATTGGGACGATTGCATGGAGAGGACATTATCATGAGTGGACCGAGTTTATAATGCTCGTCGCTCAGTAGTAACGAAATATAGACATGTAATTCACGCATATAGGCAATCTCGAGTTATTTTACCAGTTTGCTCACAGAATAGTCTATTGACGAGAGTTTACGTCTAGACATGACTAGTGCAGCCCTGTTAGATGAGAGATGCCGTAGTCCTCCTGTCCTGTCCCGGTATGGCAAGTTCACCACTGTCACGCCCTTCAATCGATACATGTAGTTAAAGGCAAGTAAGTTACAAAAGTCAGCCTATCAATATCTCTTATAAGCTTGACAAAAATTCAATTCATTTGACCTATTGAAATTACCTTGAGTGAATAGTAGTAACCCCTTTTCATGGTGAGATCTATTCCTCCTAGCTACTTCCATCATCTTGCTTATTCCTGAACGCCGATCGGAACTAGCCGAAACTCTAACCCAACTCCACACCTTGACTGATAACTTGCCTTACCTGCCTTCATTATTCTGTTCTCTCCGCTAGATAGAATTGTCGAACCATTTCAATTTCGCTCGATTTTATGGTCAGACAGATATCATACCCAGCGGCTTCGCAAGTGTAATTTTGGTGATGGATTGGTGTTAGGTTTCGGACTCGTATGCCTACAAGCTTCTCGAGAGGTGGATGGCGCCGCGGCTAGATGTGTCACGGAGCGATACTGCAAACAACCTAAAGAGCAAGGGCCACGTGACTGGGTTTCTTCCATGTGGATTCATAGTCTAGCTTTCTAGGCTACACCTCCGATATTCGAGATCTTAGAAGGCTGATAGATAATCGCGCAAGCCCAACTGGGTTTCCCTTAGGGACTACGACCGGGAGAGATCGATTCAGGACGCAAACATCACTCAAATCACGTCAGGGTAAGAGGTTATTTCGGCAGAGTTCTTGCTTCGATTCTCGAATATCCACAGTCTGGTATGGTGCTCATCTGCAACTATAGCAACAACACGAGAAACAAGAAGATAAAGCAGGCCTATATCGAGATTGGTGGTGGTGCAAGTCTTTCGATGATGGCGCACGCATGGAGGTCTAATGGCCATGTGCAGGGTAATGTAAGGGGATGTAGAGAGAACGAGGGAGGGTACAGTGTGTGAGGGTAGTCAAAACAGAAAACGGCGGCATGGTTAGATGGTGGATGGTAGTACGAAAGGAACAAGGATTCGGTACAGGAAACACGCAGCGGGAGTAAGTCAAAAAAGCAGAGCTAGGCGCGAAGTGAATATGCGAGGGAAACATCGAACAGCATGCGTGAGTGGATGGGAGAACTGTACACTGCAGCGCTATGAGGGGTAGGCCATGCAACGCGAAACGAACACTAACGACACATGCTATACATGGCGGCTCGTGCTGCAGGGGTGGGGGGAAAGGTGTATGGGGCTACGTATGATTATCCTGCCCGGATGGGGAAGAATCAGTAGTTGTAGTCCCAGTGCACGACAGGATGGCCCTGGGGGCGGTTGACCATCTTGTTGAACTGGCCGGGGAAGTTGCCTGTTTTGTGGTGTCAGCCAACAGGCGTATGCCTTTGAGGACGGGGAAATCAAAGAGAAGACTTACCAGACGTCTTGTAGTTGCACACGGTGAAGTACGGCGAGCACTCCTTGCTGACGTTCTCTAGACCAGCGATCCCCTTGCCAGAGAATCGACAATCGTACGTGGCGCAGCCGACGTGCGTGGTATCGGCCCAGACGATCTGTGTAAAGTGGCCCCAGCCGATGAACGCGTCGTGGTCGTTGATATCGCCGGGTGTCTCCCAGCCATACCACTTCTCGAAGTTCATCATCTCGTGGTTATAGAAGATTTCCGTGAGGATGGCGGTGATGTTGGTCTCCTCGGCGCCAGCGGCGATGTTCTGACCGTAGCCACCGCCATCCATCTCACTAGGAGACATTAGTATTGGTTGGTTGGTTTGTTTACTTATGGCTACTGAAAGTAAACTTACACGTCGTGGGCATAAACGCAGGTCTTAGCGGTCTTCAGTGCGGTGTCGGCGAGGCCCTGGTCCCAGTGGATGTCGGCAACGGAATGATTGCGGCGATGGACGTTGTGATGATCAATCACATGGCGCTGATATCTAGGGACTTCTGGCGCGGCAGCAGGTGTGTCCACGGGTTCCTCCGGTTTCGGCTCAGGAACAGGTTCTGGTTGAATCCTTCCGCCCTCGCGACCTTTTCCAGGCCAAATCCAAGGCTCTTCATCCTCCTTCCCCTTCTGAGTGGATTCGGGAATGGGCTCGGGAGTGGATTCCTGGCCAGCAACGACAGTCGTAGTAACGACCACCACATCCCACTGAGTGACGACGGCGCGCTCCATGGCGGGGCTGGCAGCAGCCATGCCCATCAGGCCAGCAAGAAGAATGATGGCAACACGCATGGTTACAGGAGGTTACCGGAACCGGATTCGTTGAATCTAGGAAGGATACAAGAGCTAAGGAGTGTTCGTCCGGCCGTGAATCGCAGATCACGGAATGAGGATGGCTTAAGGATAGTTAGCATGAGGAGGGTATCTAATGTAAAGCTATATAGCAGTTTTGAAATGAGGGTGTGAAGTTGCTAGAGTGATTGGGAGGGTTAAGGAATGGAAAAAGTTGGGTTGTGATGTTTGGATGTAAAGAGAAGTGAGCGGTCAGGGAACCGGTGCTGATGATAGATGTGATGATGCTACTGCGCAGAATGTTAAAGAAAGCAAAACAAACATGACCTGTACCCAAATTGGAGAGAGGTGGAGGTTATCATGCTCCAGAAATGAGTTTGTTTGAGGGTATGTGCTCGAAACCATTCACGCTGCAAACACACCCCGTGAATCGAGCAAAGGGATAAGGGGACACTCACCTGAAGGATAAGAGGTTCCTCACGGAGGGTTTAGCAAGCCTTTATCAAATCGACAGATCTTACAGGCAGAGGGTGCGACTAGGGCGCAACAACGACTGAATCAGTGGGATGATTCCAGGTAAGGAAACGACCGTGGATGGGCGCCGTTTTGAAGACAACGAAACGGCCAGATCTGGAATCCAAAGAGGCGACGATGTGTTGAAGCCAGCGAGACCCTGTGAGCCCAAAGCCCGGACGGAGATGAGGGTTGAGTCAATGTGTGCAAAGGAGTGAGCACACAACAAAGATCTCGGAGCAAGGAGACAGCCAGATCCACACCCACACACCCACACCCACTGATCGCACAAAGGGATTTCTTGAAGTTGGTGTCAAGAATGTCCGGATGAAAGAGCGAGGGAAGAATTGAGGCAGGGCTAAAAGAGAGGATGCTCTATAATGAATGCGTGGCGTCTAGTCCGATGCTTGAAGATGGTGCCTCTTAACTGAGGTCAGTGGTGGTGCAAATGAAGGCGGCGGAATAATTCCCTGCTCCGGACATCCGATCAGTCCGTACGGTAGGGGAGTCAGAGTGAATGATAACTCGCCTTTGCTCGACTTCAATTGGGAAGAGAAAGGAAGGGATGTATAGACTTGAAACGAGTGAAGAAAACGAGCGAGAAACAATGGAAGAAAGGATGCCAACAGCCGGATGGAGGATTTGGAGAGATTGGGCGTTGGCACAAGGAGTTGAGACTTGAAGGGAACGAAGTCAGGGAGTCAAGTCACTTGTTTCGAGGCGGCTGGTTGGCTGTAGGGAAGGAGCGGGTGAAACGTACAATTTCCGTTTCTGTGCACAACTCTACCCGGCGCTTATTCGTTGAAGTTCGAATTATCCAATTTATATTCGCGATTCGGACATTATTAAATATCGGTTATATAACTACATGAGGATCATGTTTTGGTGTTGTGGATGTATTGGTACAGGTAATTGTCGTGGTTTCAGAATGTCCCATTGTATCGTGCTGCGATCATTGTATGCGACATTCCTGGAGTGCGTCGACACTTCGACAGCATATCATACCAGAAGTTACCGTACCTCGTTTGGTCTCTCCAGTTCCCGTTCCTTACCTCTATCTCGACCACCGGCTCTGCTTATACCATCCGTTCCTCTTCCTCGATGCCATTGTCACCCAAAGCCAGAACACACAAGGCTCAGTGTCCTGACTCCTGTCCTGAACCTCGCGCTCGGTCACGTCCCTGGTCCTGCGGCGAAACCTCTGCCCGTTGCTCCTGTACGACATCCCCCAACCCTCAAAGAAATTTGACATCTGCTGCTTTCTGGCTTGCAATTTTGTGAAAAATCTTCCTTTTTCCCAAGCGGTCCCTATACATAGTCGCATGCGGTGGAAAGCCAGCAACAGAGAGGGGTCCGGACCACCGCGGTCGGACCGTGGAGAAACGACAGCAACGTGTTCGGGTTGGAGGACGCCTTAACAGACCGGAATTGGAATGTCTTAGAAGTTGGAATTGGAGAAATGCGTGGTGGGGGTCAGATGGATTCGGTCCTGCAACGGTTTAGTTTGAGGAAGAGACGGCGAATCTCTCTTAAACCAGTAAACAACTAACCAAACAGAAAGACGCAAATGAGAGAAACACGTTCTCATTTCCAACGCCGTGGCTGTGGCCCGGGATTGATGATACGGGTAGGTGGTAGTGACGAAGTCGTCATCTGGGAGATAGGATCAAAGGAACACCATCGCACAATCGTTTCATACCATGTAGTCCGATCTTTAATTATGTTCAAATGGCCCCAGCAGTGCTTGAATTTAAATGTCGATCTCCTGTGATGAAGAGTTCGGGGAACGTCGCATGTGCTAACCATGGGTGACTCAATTCCCAAGTAGAATAACTATATTTATAGTTTAAAGTTTTATTTAATGATACATACGGCCACATCAACCTGAATATAGGGCATCCCGTCCGCTCTGCCGTACTCAAGCAGGTTAGAGATGGAATAGTACTACGGTGGGTGACCACGTGGGAACTCCCATTGCTGTATGTTTTTGTTTTTGTTTTGTTGAATTTTGCAGATTGCTAGGTTGATAGTGAAAAGTTTCAATTACTACTGCATACGGCCATATCAACCTGAATATAGGGCATCCCGTCCGCTCTGCCGTACTCAAGCAGGTTAGAGATGGGATAACTAGTACTAATTTATAATTACGGTGGGTGACCACGTGGGAACTCTCTCGCTGTAGTACTATCCTGCTTGCCTGCCATTGGCCGGGCATGTTACCATACATTCTTAGTCAGTGAAGGATATGTCGTTAGTTAGTTGAAGGGGGATTAGATTGTTAGTTTATGTTTTGCGCCCCTGGCAATCCCAAGATAGAGAGGAAAGATCGACCGCCACAAGATCCTTCCAAATTCAACCACAGGATTGCAATAATCACATCGATTCTCTGTTATTCTCGAGCCTCGGAAGGAAGCAACAAGTTTCCCTGCGTATTTGGTGCCTTTCTACATTACAATGGCGTCAAACGACGTGTCCTCGATCTTCTTCACCAGTTTGGGGTTTGTGAAGGCTATAAGGGAGTCTATAGGCATCTCCAAACTGTGGCAGAACAAGCAAAGGCATCCTCACCCTCTCTCGGAATGGACATCGACTAACCGTGCGTAGGGGACGGTCCGTCGATATGGCCAGCTTCTGGACGCCTGTGTTGACTACGACAATTTCGACTATCGGGAAGCCGGGAATGTGTCAAGTACTAGCTCATTTCAAACCATGCAGAAATGCGCTCTGTGACAACGGGGAAAGTTTTCAGAGGCGCCGACATTCCCCCAGGTGGATTGAGGAAGTCGATGCTGCACCGCGAGGTTCCACTTTCATTAGAGGACCTTTTCTACTCTCCCGGCGCCGCCATATACGACGAGACTGCCTCCAAGGTTGACAGCTACTTCATAGCGGAGGCGATTCGGACGGCATAGGAGATGTGACTACATCGCGTGCCCAATGATACTACGGACGCGTCAATCCCGACATAGGAAAGCTTTATATGGTATTTGTAGACGTTTCACTGACCTTGGGTAGTATTTCTCTAGGCACTCTCCATGCCCCTTTAGCCTTAAGCGTGGGAACAGTGGTTGGTTGACGATTCTGACGCGGTCTGGTTTCTAACATATCAGGGTTTTTCACAAGACACAAGCATCGGGAGTGGAAAAAGCTTCAATTTCCAGATAAAGTATACCTTGCTGCACAGCCCAGTGAATTTGAGGGCAAATACAATAAGTCCTCGTGTTGTTATTGAAGAATATGCAAAAGTGAGATTTTCCAAAATCGTGAAAAACACATTCAAATCATCGAACAGTCAGCAAGCGTCATTGATAGGATCCTCAGGCTATTTGCTCGAGGACTAGTCCAAGTAACGTGACCAGGCTGGAGACTTAATTCTTACCTCAGGCTCTCAGGCCCTTCAGTGGGACGCAAAGGCGCTAACCCAAAATGGGTCACCCACACGAAGGGCCTGAGCCAAATTTGAAATTTTTTGGTGGCGTTGACGTTCGTGGCATGCAAATTGGTGAGCATTCAGGTCAACATCATCAGCTTCATGGAATGATTCTACGCGCAATATAGACCAATTCTATCTCAAAAATTTGGAATTCGGAGCTATAGATCCCAGCTATCGACCATTCTGCTACACAAACTACCGCGCCCCCCTGATCGCGAGTCCTTGCCTTCGATGTTGGAGGCGGTAACAATGAAGATGGAGCAGATGCGCCATCTTCTGCTACAGTCGAAGAAGAAGTCCTGCAAATAGCCTGAGCTTGCTGAGGTAACAGAGAAGATGGTTGATATCCAACACAGACATGATGACCTGTCTTAGTTCTAGGACGAGAACGCGCAACATTTGGTACCTGTGGGGTTCCTGCGCTGTGTATGCAGTTGAAGAAAGCTTCAAACGACGTGCCCATTGGCTGGGTTCGCAACATTTCGTCTTCGTCGCATCCAGAAGTCTACCTTTCTCTATACCTCCCACGCTCAGCATGAACTTGAAATGTTGTACAATATAGGCATCTGGAAGTGGGTTTGGTTGGATTAACGGAAAGTTTACTCGGTCCTAGAAGTGGTAACATCCACTCATTTAATTGCTGCCATTTACGTGGCTCACGTTTGCAATTCTCTTTGAAGCGGAAAATAATGCTCGGTCATCGCTGACGTCAGGGTGATGTGACGGCCGTGGGACACCCAAGAACATCGACGGCATTAAGGCGCCTATAAAACCGAAGTATTAGCTGCAGGCCATATAGAGCATATTGCAAACACCCTCCTCGCTCAATTGAATTCCATCTCTCATCTCTCAATTTAGTCAATTAACGCCGCATTCTTATTTAAACTCATATCGAACCTCGACTGAAATACTGCAAATGGCTGAAAGTCAGTTTGAAAAAGGTAAGTGCAACTTACAAGGACCAGTATAGGTTAGTATCTGTAGACCACCCTTTAACTTGCCATAGGTCATCAAATCCCTCCCCATAATCAGGAGAGACCTGGAAAACAGAAAGACATGCAGGATCCGAAGCCTGTATCTACCCAGCTACCGACAGAGGATGGTGACTATCAGAAGTACAAAGCCGCTGGAAAGCTAGAGGGCAAAAAGGCAATCATCACCGGTGGGGACTCTGGCATCGGCCGTGCTATTGCCATCCTCTTTGCCATGGAGGGAGCCGACTCGTTGATTGTCGAACTTCCCGACGAAGAGGAAGACGCCCAGGAGACAAAGAAGCGGGTGGAAGAGCATGGCCGCAAGTGCTATTTGCTCGCGACTGACATTAAGGAGAAAGAAAACTGTAAGAAGATCATTGATACTGCGTTGGACAAGCTTGGTGGTGTGAATATTCTGGTCAACAATGCTGGTACCCAGATTCAAGTTGAGAAGATCAAGGATCTGACCGAGTAAGTCCATCATTTCATGTAGAATGTGATAAGTGACTGATTTATCGCAGACATACTTGGGAAGATACTTTTGCAACAAACATCAACCCAGTATTCTACCTCTCTAAATACGTCTTGCCTCATCTAAAGTCTGGCGATACCATCATCAACAATGCCTCCATCAACGCTTATGTCGGGCGCCCTGATCTGCTCGATTACACATCCACAAAGGTACTGAAGTTCGCAATCACCTCAGCCTCACAGTTGAAGCTAACAGATTTCCCAGGGAGCCATCGTCTCATTCACGCGGGCTCTGTCGAATCAGGTAGCCGGCGAAGGTATTCGTGTCAATTGTGTCTGCCCAGGTCCAGGTATGCGCACAGCTTCAACCATTTTCGATCAAGCTGCTGATACACATCCAATAGTCTGGACTCCGCTTATTCCTGCTACCATGACCAAAGAAACTCAAAAAGGGTTCCATCAGACCCCAATGGGCCGTGCTGGTCAGCCGAGTGAGGTTGCGACCTGTTTTGTGTTCCTGGCTAGCCAAGACAGCAGTTTTATCTCTGGCCAGAGCTTGCACCCGAATGGTGGAGTTGTCGTGAACGGATAGTGGACAGCTCCATGTTCCTTGACTCAGATGTGCACTATAGAAATATTAGAAGAGTACCCTTGGCATGAATGTACGCTGGACATAGAGGAAATCAAACGAGAGTCCACAAAGTGTTAAATGAGATTGCAAGAGAAGTTTGTACTATGGAGTCTCTGCTGTATAATTGCCATTGCAACATTCCAGGGCTTAGACTACATAGTCGCATTCTTCCATCGCCTTCGTCAAAAATGCCTGGCTTAATTCCATAATCTCCTTAGCCTGATCGTCCAGATTTCCCAGCTCCCTGTCTTTGCCCGCCGGGCCACCATCAAATATCTCAATACTGAACCAACCTCGGAACCCAGTGCGCTTCACCGCCTTCGCTACTTCCAAAACAGGCAAATACCCGCCCTGCTTCCCGGGCATCGGTCTAAACGCACCGCTCCATCTTCCCCTCGGCCTCAATCCACTTCCGTCCAGACTCGCATCTAGCGGCTGCGGCGGCTTGTAAGCATCCGACACCTGCAGCAAGTAGATCTTCTCCTTGGGTAACGTCGCCCCCAGCTGCTGCATGCTGTCCTGAAATCGATCTTCCAGCTCGTGCTTCGGCACATCTTCTCGGTGGCCGGATGCTGTTGTTGGATCGCCCCACTCACCACCGGATGACTGGAATGTGTCCAAACAGAGCCCTATGTTTGGCCGGTCTACGGCAACGACGAGGTCGTAGACGTCACGCCAGTTTGTCGCGAATGTGGCCCAGCACCAGTTCTCGTAGGCTAGGCGCATATTGTGCTCTGCTAGCATGTCTGCTAGTCGGGCGAGATCTGCCGCCAGAAATGCCTTGTCCTTCTTGATGTTTGGAGCATCTGTGGAACCGACCTACATCCCAAAGCTCGTTAGACTCAAGATATTATCAAGCCATATATCGCCTGCAAAAGTCATACCTGCAACATATCAGTTCCTAGATCCTGCATAAGTCGAATCCATCCCTTTGCTCTCGCAAACGCATTTTCCCGCTTGCTTCTCCCTTCTTCCGACTCTGGATCCCAGCCTTCAAAGTTACTGAATGGTTGAAGCATCATGATCTCCAACTGCAACGTCTTACATTCTTGCCGCAGTGCCCTTGCCGCAGTGCTTAGATCGTCCCAGGCCTGAGGGTCGACCTTGCGACCAAAGTGCTGCTCAACATAAGATAGAAAGTCTGCAAAGGCTAATTCAATTGCACGGAATCCTGCGTGGGTGATGGCGTGGAGTTTTGAGCTGAGATCGTGCGGAGCTTCTGTGGCCGCAGGGAATGGATTCAAGGAGGAGGTTGCGATGGATAGAGGTGGTAGCGATTGGGTTTGCGTTTGGGCCATTGCTCAATGAGTTGATCTGAGAAAGAACTGAGGTTAGTACGTAGAATACTCTCTAAAATGCACTGAATGAACGGGCAGTGGCGTATCAGCTGTTTTGTACTAGGGTTGGAGGTAAGAATATGCATGATGTCATTGATATTTGCGATTTCAACTAGCATTCGACAACCTAGCGAAACTGCTCTAGAGACATTGTATTCCGCTATTCTTCACTCAGCGCATCAGTAGCACGTTGGTTGTCCGATACGCGTTCCGGTCTCAGTCTATTCCGCATAGGCACGATACGCCACCAATGCCTCCTTGTCATTCGCCGTAAACTCTACCGGCACCCCCTGAGCAATGAAAAAGATACCTCCTTCTTGTAGATCTTTTTCTTCCGAGTTTGCAATCAATGATCCGGCACCGCTCGTTACCCATAAGATGCTGGGCCCTTCAATCTCCTTTACTTTCTCGGCTTCTCCCGCTTTCAGTGAAGTACACAGAACGCTAAACTCTGCAGCGTAGACAATCGTCTTTCCACTGCCCTTTTCGCTCTCTTTGGTAGCCAGAATCGCTGCGTCAGCCTCGTGTGGCGAAAACGAAAGAGTGTCTGTAAAGACATCGACCGAATCCCGATCAGCTGCAGGACAGAAGCCAGTGTTGAGTACATTGTCACTGCGCGCCATGCACTCCACAATGTCACCAGATAGGTATGCGTGAACGCTATCCTGCGGGACATACACCGCTTCTCCTGCCTTGAGCTTCATGAAGTTCATGCACAGCAGCGCCAGCAAGATCCCGTTGTCGGCGCTGGTGTATTGCTCCCGTAACCTTGGCAGCAAATCTAGCATGTACGCTTGTTGTCCTAGCTGCTCTTTTGAAAGTGACTGGAGATCCCGAACCACCTCTTCAACAACACTCTCCGGTGCTTTGAGTAAGGAGCTACAAATGAGTCGCAGATTGGCATCACTGAACCTATCTCTCTTGAAGCCATCTGGAAGAAAGCGCTTGAGGATATCGAGCCGAAAGAGGTCACTGATGACCTTGAGCGGCTTGAAACCGACAAAAAGCTCAAAATCTGATAGAGCAACAGCAATCTCGGGCTTATGGTTTGGATCGCTGAACTTTTCTGGGTTCTGCTTGTTCAACTGCGACGCAAGTTCTTTGTTTGGGTGAAGCTGGAGCGGCAACGCCTTTGCGACGGACAGAATCTTAGATAGGAATGGCAAATCAGCGCCATACTTTTCCAAGACTGTTTTACCGATGAGCTTCTCTTTGTTGGCATTGAGCAAGTCTTGTAGATTCTCGCCGGAAGAGAGCACATAAGACGGAGTCGTTGGGTATGTCCCCATCCACATCTGCATGCCCGTGAGCTTCTTGGTCTGGCGGGAGAGGCGGGCAATTTATACTTCAGCATATTCCTTACTGTCGTCGATCTTGAAGTCAGTCCCGGGAACCTTGGCACAGAGCCTTGCAGCAAGAGATTCGTGCCCCTTCTTGCCCCATGAATAGGTCTAGAGACATTAGCAGCATATTCAGGAGGTCAATTGGGTATCAACGGACATTGCAAGAGCATTTAAGCTGGATTATTGATTCCACCATGTCGGTATGTACATTGGGAGCAAATGGATGGTTGAGTTTTCAGTCAGTGGGAGAAAATGGACGCGGTTTTTGTCGAAATAGACTGAAGACGTTCCTGTGCTAAATCTAGGATGCGATTTTAGCTCCTTAAACGTATCCACGGCGGCGTAATACTGTCGTCATTGCCGCAACGCAACAACGAACGCTTCCTAGTAAATACTGACGTAAACTGATATTTGGGTCAAAGATAGTGTCAAAATTCCCCGCTACTTTCATAAGATTTATTTTCTAAGACTCAACCTCTAGTAAACTATTGCTATTACGATAGTTTTCACTCGCCACATGTTAGCTAAAAAATCATACTGCTACAACCTCCATAATCATGGCATTTAATCAAAATCAAACCTACAAACGTATCGGCATCGTCGGTGCTGGTAACATGGGCACAATGATGTCGCTTGGATTTGCTGAGCAAGGTCTAGATGTTTCGCTGTGGGACATTTCTAATGAGAATGTCTCCCAAGCAATAAACATGGCAAAAGAGGCGCAGGAAAAGGAGAAGCTCTTGAAGGGCAAGATCGAAGGGTTCCGTGACATACATGACTTTGCAAATTCAATGAAAGGCGACAAGCCCGCCGTGTACATCTTCAGCATCACGCATGGAAAGCCGGCCGATAGCGTCATGGAAAAGATTTGGGACTACCTTACAGAAGGCGACATCATCTTGGATGGCGGGAATGAGCACTATCGCAACACAGAACGACGCCAGAAGGCACTAGCAAGCGAAAATGTGCATTGGGTAGGCATGGGTGTTAGTGGCGGATATCAAAGTGCTCGAAGAGGCCCGAGCATGTCGCCAGGCGGCAACAAGGAGGCAATTGAGAAAGTGCTGCCACTGCTAGAGAAGTTTGCGGCAAAGGATCCCAAGAGCGAAAAGCCTTGTGTTGCATATATTGGACCAAGGGGCGCCGGGCATTTTGTAAGCACCTTCGCATCCCATTGCATCGTTAGCTAATTTTCATCCAGGTTAAAATGGTCCACAACGGCATCGAAAATGGCATGCTCTCCACGATCAGTGAAGCTTGGTCAATTATGCACAAGTCTTTGAGGATGCCGTACGATGAGATTGGTGAAGTTTTCAAGAAATGGGACTCTACTGGCGAGCTGCGAGACACGTACTTGGTACAGATAGGTAGCGAGATTTGCCGGACAAGGAAAACTCCTAGCGGTGACAAGAAGGGCGAAGGTGCAGGTACTGCTGGCTTCGTTCTCGACGATGTGCTGGATAAGGTCGTACAAGACGACGACAACTCTGAAGGCACGGGGTATTGGACAGTCTCAGAAGCAGCTCTTCGGCACGTTGCTGCCCCGACAATAGCAACGGGTCATTTTCTCCGTGTAGCCAGCGGTAATCGAGATCAACGACTACGCGTGGCAGAGAATCTCAAGATTCTAGACAACATTCCAGTCCCACAGGAGGCAACGCAGAACATTAAGAAAGCATTCCTCGAGGACTTGCGGCGTGCGGTCTACGCTTCGTTTCTCTGCAGCTTTTGTCAGGGACTCGAACTCATCGCACGCGCTAGCAAGGACGAGAGCTGGGACATTGATCTCGGCACTTGCATCCGCATCTGGCGCGCTGGATGTATTATCCAAGCGGGGCACATTGCCGACATGCTGGAACCAGTTTTTCATTCCGACAATGCCCAGGAACAACCCATCATGAACATAAAGCTCATTGATGAAGTGTCTTCTGTTCTTCACGAAAACTTCCAGCCGCTGAAGAATGTCGTGCTGAAGGCGATGGAATGGGACAATTATGTGCCGAGTTTGAGTGCCAGCTTGGAATATGTCAAGTATGCAGGTGGTACGATGTTGCCCACCCAGTTCATGGAAGCGGAGATGGATTACTTTGGCGCTCATTCGTATGATAGGCCGCATGCTAATGGCGAAGACCCTGGGAAGACTGAGAAAGGGGCACATCACTATGAGTGGAAACCAGCATGAGTATTAGTATTCTAATATTCTTGTATTAATACCATAGCACGGACAGGCCGATTGAAACTACAAATTCAGATTTGCTCGGGTGATCGGGCTGGCGGCGGACAGGCCCTCTGGTACGTAGCATTCCCAGCGGACTTAAAGCTTAACTTTGCAATCACACGCGAAAGTTGGAGCTATCCGAGGCGCTCGCTTTAAGTAGGCTATCATGTATCGTCGCTGTTGTTGTTGTTGTTGTTGTTGGACAAGAGCAGGCATATCATCCCATACCATCTGCACTCATCCCTACAGAGTACTCTGTCGCGAATCGCAAAGGTTCCAGAAAGTACTCTCTAGTGGGCTTGTTGAAGCAAAGCTTCTAGTTGAAGCGGGAGCAAACCGTGATTCGATAGATTGCAGCGGGTATACGTGATACGTGCCGTGAGATGTTACAACATCGCGGTATGGAAGAGGTTTTGGCGCTAATAGTTCGCAAAAAGGGTTTAAGAATCACGAAAGATTAGCTGTGGTGTCGATGGAGGTCATGGGTAATGACAATCTTGTATGGCGGTAGAGCAGTCGCAGACTCGCAGTCCGCTTTTTGCGCCTAGGTTCGTTTGAGATTCTGGTAAGCGAAGGAAGCTCGTGGACAATCCACTACCTGGATGTTACTATCCTTCTATGCACAAGTAGAAGACAGACCTCACATTAGAAACCTCCCAGACGGGTCCCGAAATCAGTTCTCCACTTGGGTTGACGAGCCTCATAGCGTAGCCGCGCTTGTACGAAGTTCTGTCCGATACTGGGACCGTATCATCGAGGGGCTTGCTCTGGAAATCAGCTAGAAGTTCTTCTGCCTCCTGTTCTCGGGCTTCGCCATTCATAATAAAGTGTCGTGGTGCCACTGTCGAGACGTTTCTTTAGAATGGATGTAGAGAACTTTCGCTGCTTGGAGTATTGATAGCGTCGAATACCGCCGAATTTGATGAGACTAGAACTGAAGGAGAGTACTGTAGACTACGAACAAAACGGTGACTGAGAGCGAGACTGGAAAACTAAGGAGAAACGGCATCTTTACAAGCTTTACCCTGGGTGCAGAGAGTGTATTATCGACGGCTCCGCGTCTCTCGGTGGTATTGACACTCTGATTTCGACCTCTTTTATACCGGCGGGAGAGTTATGGGGAACTCCCATTGCTGTATGTTTTTTTTTTGTTTTTTGCACATTGTTCGTAGAGGCACGGTAGCTGGATAGAAGCAGAGCGGAATGGATCCATGATCGAATTTGATATCGTGGAAAGCTTCGCTCTCTGATACACACGGCCACATCAAGCTGAACATAGAGAATCCCATCCGCTCTTCCGTTCCGCAACATCCGTTTAAGAACCGCCCCTCAGACCGCCAAGTCCACCACGGCCGCCGCTCATCAGACCGCCGAGTCCACCGCCTCTGAGGCCTCCCAGACCACCAGACAGCCCACTGAGTCCGCCGCTGCCAGAGAGCCCGCCAAGTCCGCCGCCGCCAGAGATCCCGCCGAGGCCACCAAGGCCACTAGGGCCACCAGTTGGGCTACCGGAGGAGCCGTCAGAGGAGCTGCCAGAGGAGCTGCCGCTGCTAGCACCACCACCTTGCTTGGCCTTATTAACGCCATCAGCAAGGAATTGGGCTGCGGGTTTCATCGAGGTGGAGTACGACATATGGCCCGCATTAACCGAAAGGCTGGCGCCGCAGACTCCGTCGTTTTCGTTACAGAAGATCTTGACCTTCTCAGGAGGGAAGTTAGGGATCGTACCCTTATCTTCTTCGTTCTGGGTATCACCGAAGGTGACGACGGCAGCGATCTTATTCTTAACATTGTCGGGTAGCTTCTCGATCGTGCGGTGCATAAGGGCAGCGCCTTGCGAATACCCTCCGGCGATGATAATAGAATCAGGACACTTCGTGTTCGCCTGGTTAAAGATCTGGGTGGCTGTGTTGATAGACGCTTGATCCGTACCGCCGCGTTGTAGGTTGCCTGCAATACCTGCCGAATATGGGACGCCCTGGACGGCCGTATTTGGGACTAGCGCCTTGAGGGCGCTAATCAAGGGGGGCCCGATGATCATACCCTTTCAAATCGATTTAGTTTATCGTTCCCGGTTGAACAGGAATATGCCATGAACTCACGATATTTCCAGGCTCCCCTGAACCACGCGCGAAGATGAAGACAACCTCCTTGCAGCTGCCCTGAGTTAACTCATTCGAGGTTGATCCGCCACCACCACCACCAAACTGACGCTCCACCAGTTCGACAGGTGCCGCCGCAGCGAGGACAGCCAGAGAAATAGTAGATAAGATACGCATGTTGTTGATGAAATAATATTGAGACGCGGCAATAAGAGAATGAAGTTGGTCAGAACCGACTAGCTGCGTGCTAAAAAGAGGAGCAATCGAGTCTAGGCCAGCCATGTCTTTTTATACACTTTCCTCATTCCCCTAGGGGTTAGGAAAAGGGGTAATATAGTGCTTCATGAATAGATTAGACAAGATGCTGATAATTACGGGGAGGCAAGGGCTAAGACTATGACAGTGGAATAATCGAGCAATCGCAAGATGAACTGAGCCTGGATCAATCGAAGTGTGGATGGTTTGCTAGTAGAAGCAATATAACTCAGAGAATAACTTTGATAGCGTTTTCATTAGCCACTGGGAGGGCCAAGTCGCGGACAGCAACGTTTACATACCCGTTTGATATTCTCAAGGAGCTTAATCTTGGATGGTCTCCCACTTCATGATAAGAACATTCGTCTGCTATCTTGGCCAATTCTGGCTCCGCACACTTGGCAGACAAGGCCAAGACGACTGTATCATATTCTGCTGTAAGTATGCTGCCGGACGGGTTTAGAGCATATAGAAACCGCTATCCGATAGGAGGCTTACCGGCAGCCAAAGTCGGGTCAGCAGGTTTGATGTTACCCGTGAGCCCGTTTACAACAGACGGACATGGGACTAGATCCTCCCCTGACATATAGACTGTTTAGACATATCTAATGTTTCTGTTTTCCATGAAATGTAGCCCTTTGGATGTTGGAAGAATTGGTGATTTGTTTCCTGTAACTTAGGGCCGTCTCCTGGGGATGGTGCATCGTGAAAAACATTATGCGAGATATCCAGGTCTCCAAGTACCCAACAGTGATCGTGAGCACTCTGCCAAGAGATCTTCATTTATAGTAAGTCATTAGACATCGAACAGAATCAACAAAATTCAAACTATACGAGTTTATTCCTGCTTGCTGACTGGTGGGAGAGATTGATTCCCAATGATTTTGACTTCGACCAGGCTTCGGGAACGAGTTCGCTCGCTCGCGGAAGGCGAACTCCGTAAACGACACAGAAGCGAGAAGGCTAATGAGATCGCGATCGATCAATAATAATCGATAGGTTGGTGGGAATTCAGAGCGCGTGTATAATCAAAAGGACGCGCATAGAAGTGCTGGAATGCATGGTCGACAAGGTTGTATGAAATAGATTGCTTTGCAATATGGTACTAGAACCTATCACCGCCGATGAAGGGAGCGAGAAACTCGCCCCCAATCTCTTCCATCCAAAAAGAGCGCCGGTGCCAACGGTTCGCAAGATATTAAAGGAGTGCAGTGCTATTATCTAGTTAAAGTACGGAGTACTACCATAAGGCATAAGCCAAGAGTCTGGGCACAGACCCCATTCTCAGCTGAATATCTCTACACCACCACTTACTTTGACAATCAATAACTTTACCAAAATGAGGCCTTTTGGCACAGAAATTAGTGGTAATCGAGGGCCTAATAAGGAGTTATCAGTCTATCAAAAAGTTGGGATTATTCAGGCTATTGAAGATGGGAAACCGAAGACTGAAATCGCGCGCAACTTTCGCGTCTCTCGACACGCTGTGTATGGGACTATAGAGAGGTGGAAAAAACACCAAACCACCGTATCCTTATCCCGTGAAGAGGGTCCCCATAAGCTATCACGCTCTGACGAACGGCATATTGTTCAAATCGTGCGTCGATTTCCTAAAATGGAGTACGGAGAGCTCCTCGCAGGTATTTCGTACCTCCGCGTTTCTAGGAAGACCATCTACCGAACCCTTAAGAAATATCACCTTACGAAATGGCGAGCGAAAAAGAGGCCTCACCTGAAGCCCCATCACGCAAAAGACCGCCTCCGGTTTGCCCACGAATTCCTTAAATTCGACTTCTCCCGGACCCACTCTACGGACGAGTGCTCGTATGAGAACGGGGCGGGCGGTAAGCAGGTATGGGTATGGCGCCTGTACCACGAAGCGTATAAACCGTGAATGGTAGAGCCAAAGACGTCAGGGAAGGCGATTTCGCAGATTATTTGGGGCTTAATTTCGCGTGATAGGCGATCAGATCTGGTGATCATGGACCGCGACGAAACCTCCGCAAGACAGGGGTATTCCGCGAAATCCTACATCGCTGCATTGGAGGAGGGACTCCTCCATACGTACGAGCCCGGGGATATTGTTATCCAGGATAACGCAAGGATCCATACGGCCAAAATCACCCAAGAATGGCTGGAGACGCACGGCATCTGGGTCATAGATTGGCCGGTCAATTCCCCAGACATCAACCCCATCGAACACATGTGGCATCTGTTGAAACCAAGGTCATAGAGCTCCACCCTGAATTGAAGATGATGGGCGCCTCGGAGGAGGCACGGGAGGCCATGAATGCGGCGTTAAAGGAGGCGTGGTGGGCGATCCCTCAGGAGACGATCCGAGAGCTGATTGACTCAATTCCGCGACGTCTACAGGCATTAACCAAGGCAAAAGGGTGGCGTACGAAATATTAGATATTTCCCAATTAAGAAATCAAAAAAGTAGACTGAATTTGCATTTGTACGTGTTTTTCAGTGTATCTCAAGATACGGTGTATGGCGATCAAATTTGGTGATTTTCGGGGGTGTGCCCAGACACATGTCTACTTAACTTAGTGTAGCTAACTAACTAAGCACGCTAACTAAGTTAGTTAACTAAAGTTAACTTAACTAACTAGTTAGTTAGTTAATCATTCCCTAAACTATACATAGTCGGAGTCACCTTTCTTGCACTTTTATCATGTCATATCGTGGCTTATAAGCTATCTCAGGATTAACTACTCTGGGGAACGGTTACTAGTCTCATTCTTCTCCATTTTCCCAATAGTTAGTGATTCCATTCCAGCTCTCTAAGCATCGATTTTCTGGTTTTTTTTACAAGCGCCGATCCCTTTCCTCCGCCTCATTGGTGGTTAACTTTTAGTTCTCTCTCGCTCATTCGTCATTCCCACTATCCATGTCCTCGCATGAATGTCTAGCAAACCCTGGATAGATAAGGTTGATACCAGTATCTTGCATGTAATTCCCTTGAGAAACTTGGAGCCGCTAGAATGGTTTCCTTGATTCCGCTCCGACCCCTGAAAATTGGAGCAATACTTGGGAATATGGGATGAACGCTATACTTCCTTCGGCGAGTTATCAACTTAGTGCTTCATGGCATTCATGTTGATGATCAGCATTTCCCTATCACACCCCGCCTTTCGGCTAACTGATAAACTCCAAACAGTTCTCTATATAGTCCAGAATGTTGCTATGAAATACTACGAAGGACTGAGAGAGTATCGCGTTACGCTTGCTGTCGAGCACTATAGACTATCGCGATACCCTCATTGTCAAGAAATATCCCGGAATATCACGACGAAGTGCAGGAATAAAGATGCAGGCGGCCAGCGTTCAGTCAAGATCACGCTTCGGTTTGTCCTGTGATCTGCTCATTCGGGGAACTGGAGAGCTGCTGATAACGAACAGGATGCACCACATGTCGTCGCAAGCATCGGAAGTGTGACGAACAACGACCGATATGCCGGAGTTGCCAATCCCGTGGTCTTGAATGCGGTTACCAGACGACATTGAAATGGACAAGCATTGGCAGTATTAACTCCTTCGATAAGGCACAGCGCCAGAAGAACAAATCCACCAAACGCGTAACGACCTCTACCGCTCAAGGATTTCTGGCGTCACCTCCATCGACACATGCTACACGCAGCGAGCGAATACCTTCGCCAGAGATACCATTGCAGCCTACAACTAGGGTTACTGAGGCGCCGATGCAGAGAGTTCGCTCATATACCCAAGAAGAAATTCTCACGGCGCGTCCAGTGGTTGAAGACCCACCAAATGTACTGGACTTAGACCCAGCATCGCTCGATTTGTTTCCGGAGCTGGGAGCCGACTTTATGGATGCGCAATGTCTACGATGGCCCGATATCATACGATCCACCAACGAACCGCATGGTTCTAAAGAATTACCCTTTCAAGACGATTTCCCGGGAGGGTTTGAGATGCAGGAATCCACGACTGTGGAAGAGCTCGACAACGACATCCAGGATGGGATATCAGGGGATGATGAATCATGCCAAGACGTCTCGCAACCCGCCGGCTTTAGCTCTTGGGTCATTGATAATACGTTAAACAGCCTCCTATTCCAGATATTTCAAAGCCCAGGGGAGGAGATTGCATTTGCATATTGTCAGTAAAAATGATAATTTACTCGTCCGGGAACTCGGCAATTGCTAACTAACTCAGATTTCAAACGAGTCTGCACTTGTATACCTGCGTATGATGGAGCTCAGAACCCGTATCGAAAGCTTGCTCTTGTCGCACTCTCCTACCCAGTCCTCCTACATGGCATACTCTCGGTCGCTACTGGTCACATGTACAACTACGGTCGGAGCAGCGAGGGTTTACTGTCGTTACGGCAAACACGAGCGCTCAATTCTCTTCAGGAGGCTCTGAATGATCTATGTGGGAACAAAGATGCGGGCGAAGCCACCAGAGTTGAGTCTGGAAGTATCTTCCAGACAAAGGGTGTTTTCTCGATACTTTCGCACAGAGAGATTGCTTTAGCCGCCATCATGATGCAAACGTCATCAGTGCTTATGACGGGGATCGGATGCGCTGAAATCCACATGAAGTGTGCTTCACATTTCATTCGGGGCCTGAATTACCTTCATCAACCTGCCAACTCCATCTTCCCGCGATTACTCGTCTATCGGTTCGCGATGGTAGACGTTGTACTCGCTCATCTACGTTTTCGCGCTCCATTGGCGCCACTGGACTTCTACATGTACCAAAGCAATGAGGACCTTGATCATGCGGACCCCTCGTTCCGCCAGATGCAAGGTTGTCCGCAACGAGTTCTCTGCTTCCTAGCCCAGATATCCGTGCTAAGTGCAGATATAGTGATGGAAAATAGCTCGCAATCTCGGATTCAAGCTAAGGCATACAGTTTGGAGACCGAGATGCGCATATGGGGGAGCCGCTACTATGACGCGATGCTTCGCGGAGAAGATAACAACGCGACCATGTCCGGCGAATCCACTGCTCTATCTCCGGCTCCATCTGATGAAACTCCTCTTGACATTGTCTGCGAATGCTTCTATTGGACCGCGCATATTCTCCTAATGCGCCGTGTGTTTCTGGATCCCACGAGGTCTACACGCGTCCAGATGATCCGAAGACACCTGTTCCGACTGATGGATCGACTGCAACCCGGCTGCGGCCCCGACTCGTCCGTGCCATTCCCCTTCTACATGGTCGCCCGGGAGGCCGTAACACCGGATGATCGGGATTGGGTACGGCGAAAACATGCTGCCATGATGGAGGTCTACCGTGACCGGTCGCGGGAATATATAATGTCGTCGACGGAAAGGATCTGGGAGAAATCGGCAACGACGGATCCACCGGCCCCCGAGGGGAGGCCGCTCTGGGAGTCGCCCACTGAGAGATTCATTAGAGAGACGGACAGGCAGGCCACATATTTTATGTTCTGAAGTTGAGTTGGTGACGAATAGAACCTGAATTGATAACTTGGAAAGACGTAAAGAGTACATCTTCGAACGCTCTCTTGAAAAATCTTCTCTTTGCTACCATATCAGTGTGTCAGTGCTAGTATCTTTGTGTCCGCATCTGCACTAAATTTCACGTGCTCGTCACAATCTACTTATCGAACTTATCACATGTGATCGAGCGCAGCATTTAAAATGAATCAATTTGATGGAAGAAACGTAGTGTTGCACTTGGCATACTGATATCAGTGTCAGGAGTTGGGTCGATCATTCCCCGGACACTGGAAACTGAAGGCCTCGCGCCATGCCACTTGCAGAAAAGCGAGCCGCATCTCTGAAGCTAGGATATCGAGACGGATAACGGTAGGCTTGACCACATATTGTCATGCCAATCACTTTCCCCGCCCAAACCTGGAGACACTACATTGTGTGAAGCGCCTCTTCATCTGGAGGTGGTATATTATTCCTAGATATTTCATGATAATCAGCTTAGCCATAACTTTGACTCCGGAATTGCTGTGGAGCATGTCAGATAATATTACCATCATCATTATACCGATAAGTCATTATGCCTTCAACATCTGTACTGGACTCGTCCCTGCCCGTCTTCGACTTTTCCGGTTTCCGTGCCGGTACCTCTGAGGAAAGAATGAAAACTGCCAATCGGGTCACCTATGCGTTCAAGACTTATGGTTTTGTGTACCTGGTGAATCATGGACTCCCAAAAGAAAGGATTCAGGCTCTTTTCGATTGGGTATGTCACTGAAACTTCGTCTTTGCAGTCTGTCGATGTGGCTTGCGGCCTCTCTTTTGGCTGAATACCATCAACCCCTTTTCGGGAGAATGCTTACACCTGAATATAGAGTAAAAAGCTTTTCCTCCTCCCTCAAGAAGTACTAATGAGCCCTGAGCTGCGCCGGCCGGAGCCAGAGTCAATACCGGGGAATCTCCAAATTTGTGCTCGGGGTTATGGACCCGTCGGTATGGAGAAACTCTCAAATCTGGATCCTAACGATGAGAACGGTTTGAAGGCACATCGAGGCATCCCCGATGCAAAGGAGTTATTTGAGACTGGCCCGTATTGGGGCATCGGCCAGGAACGTGAGCCCAACCGTTATCCTTCCAAAGATGTTCTTCCCGGATTTGAGGAATTCGTCAAAGAATTCTTCATGGAGGCTCAAGAGCTGACGCTGGACATCCTCCGATCCATCGCCATAGGTCTTGGCCTGGAGGAAAACTACTTTGTCCACTACCACGAAGACGCAGACAATTTGTTCCGCTTCCTTAGGTATCCTCCGATTGAGCGGGCCACACTGAGCTCTGGGGAGACGGCGCGGACCTCACCTCACACCGATTTTGGTACTATCACGATCTTGTTCCAAGATGATGTTGGAGGATTGCAGGTAGAGAATCCTGAAAATCCCGGCACGTATCGTAAGTGCATTCTCCGTAGTGCAAAACCGAACCATAACTGAAAACTGCGCAGTCGTTGCCACACCTGTGGAGGGATCTGTGATAGTGAATGTTGGCGATTTCCTTATGCGATGGTAAGCACTGAGACGATGATACCCCCTCTTCACCGTGACATGCTCATAATATGTACCATATGGAAAGTAACTAATGATGATGCCCAACAGGACCAACGACAGCCTGAAATCCAACTTGCACCGTGTTGTGGAACCTCCGGCGGAACGTGAATTAGGAGATGGGTTGGAGCTTACGAAGGAGAGGTTTTCAATGCCTTATTTCGTTCAAGCTGATCGTAGCAAAGTTGTCGAATGCATTGAAAGTTTGAAAGGAGACGGTGCAAAATATCCCCCTATTAGCGCCGGGGAATATATCAACCTGCGCACTAATGCTGTTTTCAAATCGTATTAGACCTTGACGATTGAATAAAATCGGAAGAGCTCACAATGTGGATAACGATTGTCACTAATATTACACCACTATTGCCTTATTCCTCACCCCTTACCGTCCTTAAATGCTTATATGATAATACTGTTAAGCAATTCAGTGCGGCTTCCCACTATCGCGTTCAGGGATTGACAGAGGGGATTAGTATTGTGAGAAATACTTCTGGAGGATGCAGGGCTAGCTGATGAATGAATATGCGTACTTCGAAAAATAATAATTACCACTCAAAATTCCAGCAGTTGGCTGAGTCAGACAGAAAATAATACCAAAGTTGCCTGAATGATAAGAGACGAACCCAGACTCGACTTTGGCATCCAATTCACCCTGTTCTTTCTGGCCAGACAAATACATCTCGATGTTGCAGTATATATTATGTAGATAGTCCTGCGTGCTCTCTTTTCATATACGTATTCTTTATTTAGCGCTCAGAATCACATCACCAGCACCGACGATACTTCCAGGCTTTTTCAGAATCGCATCGACCTTCAAGCCAGCTAAACTCTTTTGAGCATAGATATTGACCTCCATCTTCATGGCTTCCAGGATCGAGATGAGTTGGCCTTCTTTGAGTTCGTCTCCGGGCTTCACTTCTACCTTCCACACATTGGCCGCCATTGGTGATGAAACGGAGTTGGTGTCGTTTAGGTCCACCGTACTCTCACCTCCCAATTCCGCCTTCTCTTCCGATTCTATCTCGGCCTTCCACGTGGAGTAAAGGCCTCTTTCAATTTGCTCTTGCTCCTTCAGTCCTTCTTGTTGGCGCCTCTTGTACTCGAGAACACTAGCATCGGACTTCGCCTTTTGGAACGTGTCATATGCCTCGCGCACATTGAAAGACGACTCTGAAACCTGCCACTGATATCTCCCAGCAGAGAAATCTAGTGCTAGCAAATCGTACTCTTCGACGCTCACTTCGTAGAATTTGATTTTGTCGAAAGGTTCAAACATCCATGGCCTCTCCGAGGTAAATCCTGGCTTGGTCCCGAATGGGTCCCACAGCTCTAAGGACCTTGCGACAATCATGTACCCTCCTGGCTGCTCAATGGGGTAAGCAGCCACGATGGAGCCACCAAGCCCTAAGGTTCCACCCGGAGTCGACACCCTTGTGGGGTTGTATTTTTGACACTGTAGGAATGTCGGATTCAGTGGAAAGAGCATTGGAGCACCGCAGAGGAACCCAACAGCCACCACTACGTATTCCGTATGGAGCATTTTCTCGAAAACTTCCCTTCGTGACTGCAAGCCATTGCACTTGCGGAGATACTCAATGTTGTCGGGAAGATATGCTGCTTTGTTCCTGACCGTGTCCATGTATCTCTGGATACACTCCTGAACATCCGGATGGTCCATCACAAGTGGCAATCGGATCTCACGGCAAGGAATGGTTATATCGATCGTCGCCAGGATGTTGGATTCGATTTCATGAATGCGCGACAGGAGCTTGCTCTGGGATATCTGGAATGGATCGTATTCGATTGTCACTGATCCCACATGTGGGGTGAGGAGCAGCGTTAGATCGGCCAGCGACTCCAACTTCTCCATTAGCAGCCGAATTAAAGCGACCACGGCAATATCCGTCCTCTGCTCGCCAAATTCGATCAGAAGGAATCTATCCCCAGCCTAGGGGAGTCAGCAAAACAAGCATTTTCGTCTCCAATGTGTTGATACGTACCTGTCGATACACCACTTTAGGTCGGAGTGGATTTTCCGAGGATGCTTGGACGGTCTGCAAAACAGCACCGTACGGTATGATATCACTGCGACCAAGACTCCAGACCGGCTGTACTGCAGCCGCAAGCTTTCCATCGATTTCATCCGCAATAGCCGAAAGGCATAGATCGACACGGCGAATTTGCTGGACGGCATCTTCGAGAGACACGGGTATCATGCGAAAGGAGGTATCAGGTTTCAATTGGCCCAACTTCCACATCTCGGCGGAGATCACCGTGGTCGAGCAGATGAGTCCTCCGAAATTCGGGCTGTCCACTGAGAATATACAGCCGGAGTCACCGCCCCAGTTCACACCTCCAGGAGAAGGGTAGCCATAACTTTAAAGCTTTAGCGTTCGGGAAACCAACATCAATGGATCTGATCGCGGGGTGACAACTTACTCGAGATAGTTGGAAGGGTGGGAACCAGCCTCGCCTCCGTCTTTTCGAGCCCATTCCGGTGCTGGGCCAATAATGCGGACACCGGTTCTATTCGAATTGTGGCCCACTTTCCATTCTGTGTTGTACAACATGTCCTTGTCCGCCATGGTCATTATGTCGTCGGAATCGTGGGGACCTTGTAGAACATACACTTCCTTGACCTCCATCGGTGGTATCATGGCGGACGGGAGAGTGTATTCATGAGTCTCGGCCGCCCACGTCGAAGTCAAATCCGTGAGTTGCAGGAAATCACCTTTACGGATCGTTCGTCCCTGGGTACCACCAAATTTCAGGCTTGGAGTTGTTGACCTGGATCCACAAAATAGGGGGATATTAGGGAAACCTCCTCGAACAGCGAGGTACATTCGACAGCCAACACCACTAACTGTACCGATTTTCAGAGTTTGACCAGCCTTGACCACGAGAGTAGACCACATAGGTCGCTCACTTCCGTCAACAGTCACTAGAGCGCTTGCACCGCACACTGATACCACTGCTGCGGATGTGAATAGGAGCTCCGCCCCAAATAAGGTCATCTCAATAACCTCTGTCCCTGGTGCGTTGTGCACCAGGAGATTAGCAATACGAGCAGTTATGTTGTCCATTGGACCGCTCTTGGGAACACCATGGCCAATTGATGCTCGTGCCGGGAAATCTTGGATGGTCGAATAGGCGCCAGGACTAATAATGTCGATCCCGCACGGCTCATAAGCGAAGCGGGTGTCTAGGAAATTTGTCAATGTATCCCCCTTGTCGAAGGCATCGCTGGCCATCACTTTCCTTAAAAAGTCCAGATTGGTTGTAGGGCCTTTCAGAGCGATGCCTTCTGAACAAATATCGCCCATCTTCTCTATGGCCTGCTCCCTCGTGGGCGCATGCACCATGACTTTTGCCAGTAGGGGATCTATTATTCTCTTGTCAGCGCCAGATCTCGAAATACCCTGAGTAGCATAAAATTGTACGTACCATAGTGTAGGCTCACGTCCTGGCCAGATTGAACCCACGTGTCTATTCGTACCCCTTCTTGTTCCGGCCAGTGAACTTCTTGGAAGATACCGGGGCTGGGGGCAAACCCTCGGTATGGATCTTCCGCATAAATACGAGCCTCGATCGCCGCGCTGGTAGGACCAGGCTTTTGCAAACTGCGGAGTTCTGATGATGGGATGCCACCAGCCCCGAGTTTTTCCATATCAGCTTGTCGCAACATGAGAGCGACTAGATCAACGTCGTAACACAGTTCTGTAATTCCGTGTTCGACCTGCAATCTGGTGTTCATTTCTAAGAAGAAGAAGCCACCGCTCTCATCGTCGACTAGAAACTCGACTGTGCCTGCGGATTTGTAATTCAGTCGCATGGCATACCGCGTGGCGCATTCGGTCAGCTGTTGCCGAAGTTCGGGATGAGCTGCAACAAACGGACTTGGACACTCTTCGATGACCTAATTAAAAGAATTGTCAGATCAGTTCGTGTTGAAGCATGTAAGATCGGCTCCCACCTTCTGGTGCCGACGTTGAATGCTACATTCCCTCTCGCCGAAGTGAACGGTCTCGGTGCCATTGCCAAAGACCTGGACCTCTATATGGCGACTATTGAGATAGTATTTTTCGAGAAACAACCCTGAGTTCTTGAACAGCTTCTCTCCTCTACTGCGGACCATGGCGAAAGCAGCGCTAACGTCCTCGGTCGATTTGCAGACTTGAAGACCCATACCGCCTCCTCCACCGGTGGCTTTGAGCATCACCTGTGAGATCACATCAATATAAATTCTCGTTACTCGCTCTAGGGTGCCCTTACTGGATATCCAAGGCGCTCCGCGGCAGCCAATACTTCGTCCTCGGATTCGAGCAGATCGGTGCCAGGTACCACGGGCACCTTCGCCTGAATTGCAATCTCTCTTGCTCTATGTTTCAAGCCCATCTCTAGAATCGAGTCCGAAGATGGGCCAACGAAGACCATCCCGGCATCTATTACCCTCTTCGCGAAGTCCACATTCTCGCTGAGAAACCCGTAGCCTGGAATAACGGCATGGATGGCGTGTTTTTTGCATATCTGCAGGATATCATCGCTAACGACATGGTCAGAACAGATGAGCCAAATTATATTCAGAAATATCTAGGACGAATGAATATCGCCTACTTACACGTCCAAATATCCCGCTGTCCCGTCGCCCTGAAGCAAAAGAGACTCGTCAGCCTGGGTCACGTGCAGAGACGCTGCGTCGGACTTCGTGTATATCGCAACACTTGTCGCGTCCACTGCTTTACACGCTCGAATACATCGCACGGCAATTTCACCTCGATTGGCAATCAGAACGCGTTTGATACTCTGCAATTGTGGGTGCTCCATTGTCACTCGTCTAACATGCTCTCAGAAGATAAGGAAGAAACTGACGGCTCAATTTGAAATGTACATCCTCTGCCTTTGTACGATACCTTCGTGCGAATCCAATGGATCGCCTATGCTACATGCTGATAAGGTAGGTATGCCAACTGCCATCGCGTATCCCGAAGCATATGCTTTCAAGGCCGTAACTGCTTTCCTCTATCGAAAGGGGAGAGAGGGCTCGAACTGCCTACACAGTACAGGTAGATCCGAAGCTCTGATAGATTGCGCTAGACTCAACAGATCGGTAAGCCGATGATTTAGCCAAACAACCGTCTAAGCTAGTTTAGTTATTCTGGATCTTCCGCCAAGTTGCCTATTTAGGCAATTCTGCGATTACTATTACCTATTGCGTACTTTAGGCCCAGGAATGCTCGTAAAATCGCATTCAAGTATATACACCACCGCGCCTTGATCGGGTGTCGAGGGTGCGGAAATCTAGGTCAAACATCCTATCAGCAATCACAGGAAATATGCATCCCCTCGATCCACTTACCCCTCAGGAAATCTCCTCAGTCAGTGGCATTTGTATGGTGTGTATTGCATTACTGACGCTCGACATAGGCTGCAAGCGTAGTCCGGGATAGCTTCCTTGAGGCGCAGTTAATTTTCCGAGTCATCACTCTCTCCGAGCCGCCAAAGCAGCAGTTGATCCCCTATCTTGAAGCAGAGAGGCTTAGCAAACGTCTTCCTCCGCCTCCGCCACGTGTCGCCCAAATTCAATTCTATCTCGAGAATGCGACGCAATTCCGGCAGGCTAGTGTTGATCTGGGGGCCAGGAAGTTGTACGATGTGAAGAGCTTGGACGGCAACCATGCCTACGTGGATGCCGGGGAGATGAAGAAATGTGAAAAGGCATGCCTTGATGACCCTCAAATTCAGGTTGCGATTGATGCCCTCCAACTTCCAGATGTGGCTACCGTGATCTGCGATCCGTGGACATACTCGCCAGATGGTATGAACGATATGAGCCGGCGTGTCGTCATAGTAAGGATGGATATACCATAAATATGAACAAATGCTAATTAACTTTGAAGTGTTTCTTCTATGCCAAGTTCTCGGATCATGATGATGCAAATCATTATGCTTATCCCTTGGAGTTTATCGCTGAGCTGTCAGATGAAATGAAGGTAATGGAAGTCTTGAAAGTTCCTTCGGGCCCAGACGAGAAAATGGCTCTCGTAAACGGGAACTTGAGACCCTTTGATCGAACTAAACTTCATTCCACTAGTGAATATCATCCAGATTTGGTACCCGAGCGCCGAACGACAGTGCAGCCGCTGCATGTGGTCCAGCCCTCCGGTCCGTCTTTCCAGTGTTCTGGCAACCTGATAAACTGGGAGAAGTGGAGGTTCCGGGTCGGCTTCAACTACCGGGAAGGCCTGGTGATCCACGACGTGACATACGATGGGAGACAAATATTCTACCGACTATCATTGTCCGAGATGTTCGTTCCATACGGAGACCCGCGAGCCCCTTACCCTCGAAAGGCTGCTTTCGATTTTGGCAACAATGGAGGCGGCGTGAACGCAAACAATCTCGGCCTTGGTAAGTACCCTGACATGAATAGTATCATTATTGAGCATATCATGTTAATACCATTCCAGGATGTGACTGCTTGGGACACATCAAGTACTTTGATGCGTGGCACCACACGAACGATGGCTTGCCAGTCAAGATGCCGAACGTTATCTGCTGCCACGAGGTTGATGATGGCATTCTGTGGAAGCATACCAACTATCGAACGGACAATGCCGTCGTCACTCGATCTCGCGTGCTTGTGCTGCAGACCATTATCACCGTCAGCAACTACGAGTACATCTTTGCTTTCCAGTTCAATCAAGCAGCGGAGTTATCCTACGAAGTCCGCGCGACGGGCATCCTGAGCACTTCCTTTATCGATATTGGGGCCAAGGTTCCCTACGGAACAGTTGTCGCTCCCGGAGTCATGGCGCCTTATCACCAACACTTGTTCTCCCTTCGAGTTGACCCAGCCATCGATGGCCACAATAATTCTCTCATGGTGGAGGAATCTCATCCCGCACCAGTTGAGGATGCCTCCAGCATGGCCAATGTTGGCTATGTTACTAAGAAGGAGTTCGTTGAGACGGAGACATCCCTCGACACTGACAACCGAACTGGTCGCGTCTTCAAGATCGTCAACGAAAACGTCACCAATCCAATTTCTGGCGGCCCTGTTGGTTACAAATTAGTGCCGCACTATTCGCAGATGTTGCTCGCCCATCCATCCTCATTCCACTCGATTCGGTCGGAGTTCACGGACCACCCAATCTGGGTGACCCGACACCAAGATGTCGAGCGGTTTGCAGCTGGAGAACATACCCTACAATCGGAGGTTGGCTCGGGTATTGCAACCTGGATCAAATCACGAGAAGCGCCACAAAGTGTGCGGAACGAGGATATTGTGATATGGCACACTTTCGGCACAACCCACAATCCGAGAGTCGAGGACTGGCCCGTCATGCCTGTGGAGAAAATGTTGGTGACGCTGAAGCCGATCAATTTCTTCACTCGCAACCCGGCCTTGGATGTGCCTATCTCCAACCAGGCTGACAACAAAAGTGTATTGGTGGTAGACGACGCCGTGGAAGGCCCAGGGGCTTGTTGCGGGTCGGCCCGACTATAGACATGTACCGATTTCTGTACAATCCTATTCCCATCTTCGCCTTTTCAAATTCAAAGCAGAGATGATAACAACATGATGAGCCTTATTCATGCTTAATACATTGCTTGGTCCGATAACTTGGTTCCAGCCTCATCTCCCATGCTATGACATACCCCTGCGAATGTAACGAGACATCGCCAGTAAGCGCGGAACTTGTAGACATAGTGAATCTGAGCCACAATCACCTATTCAGACTTGATTCTGGTTCGTATTTTAAGTGAATTGACTCATTTTGCCTTTGTCCTGTGTGTACAAATTGTGGGGCTCATAAGGACCTGGCATGGCTGCGCTGGAACACTGATTACATAGTAGAGAGTGATTTCAATTCAGTGCTTTTTGTCAATAGTTGTTGCTCAAAATTTATTAGGGCTGGACACGAATAAGGATTGTGGCTATTCGTATTCCACTTTTCCCTTGGAATGATTATTCGTATTCCACTAGATTTTGAGACGCTTTATTCGTACGAATATTAGTAAGCGGAAATTCTAAAATTTATTCGTATTCGACTACGAATACTCGTGTCCAGCCCTAATTAATTTATGATGCGTTAAGGTAATGATATTCATGGCGATTCCTCAATGCCATACTTGGAGCCCACCATTCCAAAGCCCGATTCTTTGACACCTCCAAATGGAGTTGCGGCGTCTCTCGTCGATCATTTGTGGTGAACTACGATCGACACTGCACGTTGGAAAGCTAGCCCCCTTGCAAGGAACTAGGGGTAGATCGGACCCACCCCATCAACCTTAGAAAGGCAACCCGAGTCGCACGGCGGAATCTGCTATCTTAACCTACTCAGTACTTTCTTGGCTGGATCACGATTTAGAGCTATTATGGTTTTAGCGACGAGCTTCCCGAACCCTTCCAGATGCCTGTTGTGATTGTGATCCGAACATTTTATTTTAAGAGCTACAGTATATATTGTCTTGCGCAGTAGATCGAACTCTTGAACTATTGTTATAGAAACAAACCGGAATAGTCCATTCTCTCGTTGAATCTCAAATTAGAGCATACCACAGATTCCAAAAATGGCACAATATCTTAAGAAAGTTGCAATCAATTGCGACATGGGAGAGGCATTCGGGAGGTGGAAACTGGTACGTTGTAACAATCCTCGATTATCTTGCCGTGCTTTTACGAGCTGTGACAGCGAACTAATATAACTCTGCTCCCCAGGGACCGGACGACGAGCTAGTAAAGGTTATCGACTACGCCAATGTGGCATGCGGTTTCCACGCTGGGGATCCTACTACAATGCTGAAAACCATTCGACTTGCGAAAGAGCATGGAGTAGCTGTTGGTGCCCACCCGGGACTGCAAGGTACGCCGCGTGCAAATCACGCACCTCGTGTTTCGCCAGCGGCGGTGTGCATCATCTGATCAGACGCTTATCCGTTGTGAACAGATCTACTCGGATTCGGTCGCAGAAAAATCGAAATCCACCCAGACGATATGTACACAATGATCCTATATCAAGTCGGCGCGCTCAAGGCCATGCTGGACGCAGAAGATGTTCCGCTAAACCACATCAAGCCACATGGAGAACTATTCTTCTACATGCAGCGAGATCTGGCTATCATGGATGCCGTGCTTAGGGCGTGCGCCGTATTTAAAGTGCCCATTTTCGGTGCGAAAGGCACCAAGCACCAGGGTGCCATGTGCAGGAAGTACGACTTGATCTTCGTGGAAGAGGCGTATGTAGACACACAGTACAACAAAGACGGGGTACTCCAGTCAGTTGCGGCGAGCAACTTAGCTACGGTGGAAGACGTTTACGAGCGGACTAGGTCCGTCTGTTTCGAGGACTCTGTGAAGGAAAAGGAGGGCTCCATGATCAGACTCGGCTTTGAAGAACAGCCTTTCTTGTTCTGCATTCATTCCGACATGCCGACTGCGCTTGACAATGCTAAGGCGTGTAGAAAGTCAGTGGATGAATACAATATTAAGAAAGGTTGGTAAGGAACAGTCAATCCGTAATTCTTCTATTACGATTGGATGAATATTAGAAACAGAGACCTGAGTGTACGAGGCATGATCAAATTTTCCGCCCTTCAATATAAACAGCAAACTTGGCATACCTGTATGTTGGTGTTCCCCTAGTGACGCTTCCACTATGAGACTAGCGTTGACATCCAGTGAGCGAGTGAATGAGTGATTCATAAAGCTGACCCAGCCTCTGCGAGCTGTAGCCGTGCCGAATGACGATTGTCTACACTGCACGAATGAGTGCACGTCTGTACCTCACGAGCCACAGGCCCAGTAACTAGGTATCGATAAGATAGGAATCTTGTTCCCGAGTCCCGATAAAAAAGGTAATATGGGTACCTACCCACATAACTACTAAAAGTTTACACTTGGCTACCCCTGAATCAAATTGCGGGGTTGGATAAGTAGCCGGGTCGGCTCTCTCGACACCCCCCCATGCAACACCATAGTACATAGTGGCATCCTGAACCGTAGTCAACTCCAACTCAGATATATTATGAATACTCTTATCAGGATCCTACGGAACTATACCGCGTTAATCTATTCTCATCATACGACAATGACTACCTAAATCCTAATATAGCTATGATCGCCGACTCAGCTGTTGCCGTTATCCACTCCGAAATGGTAGACGGCACGTAGGACTCAGCATGCCCTCAGTCCCACTGATTAAAGATTATCACTGGCTGATCAGTCGATAGGGACCATTGCCCTAAGGCGTACTGTGGATACGCACATCTGCTAATCTTGAACCCCGCACTTTGCACTACAATTATGGCGAGCTTTGACGACACGTCATCATAACGACAGTATCCTTAAGACCATGGTTCCGATATGATAGCTATCCTAATCGAGGAATTATTTGCAAGTGTAACTCAGAACCACTGAGCAGAACTTCATATCAAGTCCATCCATCCTTATATATAGAGAACTCCGCAGCTCAGGAGTGCAGTGCCTACGATGAGTTCTTCGGGAAATGGACTTGAAACATTTAACCTGGGGGACTTTAAGCTTGAGTCGGGTGAAATCCTCACAGGTGCATTACTAGCATACAAGACCTATGGTGATCCTCAAAATGCAGCGATCATCAATCCAACCTGGTATACAGGATGTTCGGCGCCCTTGAACCGCACATCTGTGGATGTTCCTGCTGACTTCAGTCCTAGCTGTTCACGATTGCGCCAAAAACTTCTCGAGCTCCAACGTGTCACTGAATCCTTCACAATATTTTATCGTCGTCCCGGCGCTTTTTGGAAACGGTGAAAGCACCTCTCCTTCAAACCGGCCTGACCTCGGTGAGAATTTTCCAACGGTCACGTTTGCCGACAATGTTCATGCACAGTATCGGCTACTCACCGAGAAACTTGGTGTAAAACATGCCAAAGCTGTGGTTGGCTGGTCGATGGGTGCCGCCCAGTCGTACCAGTGGGCTGTTCAGTATCCTGACTTCATGGATTGCATTGCGCCTATATGTGGCTCAGCAAAAACTGCAATTCACAACAACGTCTTCTTGGAGGGGGTCAAAAGTGCGTTGATTGCCGCTCGTGGCGGTACCAGTCTAGGGATCGGCAAGGGGCAACAGTACCCTTCGAGTAGCCCCTGGACGACTGAGCAGCGGGTAGTTGGTCTCAAAGCATTGGGACGAGTATACGCAGGATGGGGTTTCAGCCAACCTTGGTACCGGCACAATCACTACACCCACTTCGGTGCTCGGGATGCAGAAGACTTCATTGTCAAATTCTGGGAAACATGGGCGCTTACGAACGATCCCGAAGATGCCTTAGTCATGCTCCGTACCTGGCAACTTGGAGACATTTCAGCCTTGCCACAATTTGGAGGAGACCTGAAGAAGGCTCTTGGGAGTATCAAGGCGAAAGCTGTGCTTGCCCCATGCAAGACCGATCTGTATTTTCCCCCGGAGGATTCTGAGGTTGAGGTAGACAATATGCCGAAGGGGAGAGCGACCTTGAGCGTTATTCCCAGTATATGGGGTCACTGGGCTGGAGGGCCTGGCGACAGTAAGGAGGATTGGGCATTCTTAGATGAGCAGATGGGGAGGCTCCTCTCAGAGGTGTAGTACTGCTGTACATGGATGTAAATATATCAGCCAGCCATTGTAGATGAATCTTCAAAATGCCTTAGAAGGTATCGATCAATATTCGTTCCCCGTTTTCTGAAAACCATGTATCGGCATTATTATATATCGTGCCAGACACCGGTATCTCAATCAAGCGTCCACCATGAATAAGCAGGCCAGGTTTGCGTTCAAGTTAAGCATGAGGTGGATGGCAGAATTCACAAATGTTGAACTTGAATTGGATGCTATCGCACGAATACTGTCGAACGAATATAGCAATTTAGATAAATTCACTCTAAAATTCTCACTACTAACATCGATTCTACGAGATTTTCATTGAAAGTGAAGAAAACGACTTAAATTTCTACCAGGGCAAAAATACCAGATCGCAACCCTTGTCTACTTCAGTGACCCACACCGAAGATATATAAGGCGCTAGCCTGCTCTAATCACGGCCAGTGTGATTGAACACCCCAGTGGTAGGAAGAGAAGTGAACCCTCTCCCACAATAGCATCTGCTCTATACAAAGAGTCGGCACTAATGCGCACGGAAGCCATGCTCTTCAACTAGTTTCCAGTAATGCGGAGCTGTAATTTCTCGCCCTTTCTTGCCGTAAGCAATCATGACGAAAGAAAGACCATGGATGCCCATGCCCAAAAATGCCATCAGGAGGAACGCTCCTTGAAGGCCCAAGTTGTCGATCATCGGCGACACTGCATATGAGAAAGCAAATCCTTTCAAGGTAGTCAGCAAATCTGCCATATATTAGAGAACCAGGGGCTTGTGAACTTACCCATGCAATTCCGGATGATAATAACAGTAATCAAAGCCTCTCCAGCAATCTCCTTGTAACAATCAACGCAATAGTTCAGAGCGAGGACAGATCCCATAACAATTGCGCATGTCAATACCCCAAGGCCGAAGCAGACCCCTACCCAATGGATACCTTTCGCAGCACCCACACCGTACAAAACGCATCCTGCGGGATGGAGGATAAATGGAACGATGGCCACCCATAACCGTGCTTCCGGCTCCTTGATTCCGTTGTTTTTTCGGGCCACAAATGTCGCAATGCTATCATTGAGCCACCCTGAGATCAGGCAACCAATCGTGCACCCAATCAAACAGGCGATGTACGTAAGACCGACCATATTGGCACTGAAATTGTACGGGTCGCCATCGAAGACCGAAGAAATGGTACCAAGCAGTACATTGAACCAGGAGAGAATGCCGCCAACCAGTATACCCGAGAAGACAATGCTGGGATACCGGAGAAGTTCGAAAGGCAAAAAGAAAAATTTCATGAAGGTGTTCGGCTGCCGGGGGTCGCGGTGGCCCCATAGTTTCAACTTCTGCACAGAGCTCTTGACTTGATACGTCTCGCCGACTTGTTCGACAGAAAGTCCCGATGATTGGGATGCTTTTTCGTCATCTGTATTCTTCTCCGCCAAGGCTCGGACGTCTGCTTTTTTGGTATCGTCCTCCGCGTCCACAATTCCATCGACATGCGGGCGGTAGAACATGGTCTCCTCAAACAGGAAGAAGCATGCAATGGTGAGAAGGAATCCCACCACGGCATACATTCTATTGATCCAGCGCCAGCCTGCGGCTTCCGCAAGAAACCCGGCAGGAATCGGAGCTATGAAAGCTCCACCCCAGAGCCCCCAGTTATATAAGCCCATATGTAGACCACGTTCGTGGATGAACTTAGTGTCTGTAATGCACAGCTCAATCAGGCACTCAATAGCGGAGAAAGAGATTCCGATCAAGATGCGGTTGGCATACCATTCGGCCGCAGAGTTCATGAAGGAGCTCCAGAGGACAAGGAAGGAAGTGATAAGCATTGAGAAGACGGCCGCGGGACGACGACCATAGTTGAGTGCATACGGTTGAGTAATCAAGTTAGCGAAGCCGAATAGCAGGTACATCAACCCATTGCCGGTGTTAAGTTGAAAAATTGTGATTCCAGTCTCTTCGTGGATGAGCAAGTACGCTGGAGTGAGACCGTTGATGTGTGCTGAGCCTAACAAGGTCCACGCCATCTGAATAAGGGTGCTAATCAATCGGCGTCTTGACGACCAGCTGAGGGGGTCATTCGGGTCTTCAGTCGGCTGAGGGACCAAGATGATGTCCTTCTGATTTTTCCCGTGGTGCAGATTCGACGTGCCTTGAAGATCGACCAACTTGACCGTACCGGGGACTGGGAGGGACGACATTGTGAAATGGTCGTTTTAATGACTCGAAAATATGAAAAGAATGTATGCATCTAGGACAGTAATTTGTATAGAGCCATCAAGGGGAATATATGCAGCATTTCAAGGAACAATGGACTGTACTTTGATATGAACGCAAGGTGATATGGATGTTAACTCTAGACTAGGAACATGGATCTCGAAAAGGGGGTCTTCGTCCTGGTGAGATACATCTACGCTATCTCCTAAGATAAAGGTCAATCAGCAAGCGTTCATTTGCGAATTGCGATGGACGATTATCCCTAGGCCGCGAAACTCACAGCTCTATTGCCGATGCAAATGCGTACCCCGTACTCCCGTTGACTTTAGTTCTCAGCCGCTGTCAACAAGGCTTCGGTAATGTCAGTCATCCCAGTATGCGATGTCTGATAGTCCGTCCCGTATTACCAAATTAGGCAATGCGGCAACCGGCACCAAGGTAGTCGTAGTTCCAAATACTCCGTTCCGGACGGTATCTCCTAGCGTTTCCCATTGTGGGTCACTTTGGAGGTCGTAGCGCCGTACTACGTACATCCTAGGGCTAGCGCTTTAGCGCATGCTATATCCGATATGATGGCAGATAAACTATCTTCCGTCATAGGTAGATAGGTGCAATATATGCGTATTGTGATATTCCTATAATGGACTACAGTGCAACAGCTTTGGATATCGATAATTGGTACGTTTATGCTCACTACTGGAATCTCTCTCCATTAGATATATTCAAACATGGAGTTCACACCGATAGAGACGGAGGGGTTGGTGATGGAGGAGCTAAATTCGGGATTTAAGCACATGCCTGTGGTTCTTGATGATATGCGACCTGATGAAGTTCTGGTGGAGATGAAATATACTGGAATTTGCCATACCGTGAGCAATGCAGCTTCGCAGCATATCTTATCTCTCCTATGTTTGGCAATGGCTGATCGTGTTGGAACAACAGGATCTCGTTGCTTCTGCCGGCGCATACACTGTTCTCGACTTTCCCGCTGTGCCTGGCCACGAAGGAGCTGGTGTTGTCCGCGCAGTAGGGCCTGAAGTTAAGGACACATCGCTCAAAGTTGGCGCGAGCGTGATCCTGTCTTTCAACCACTGTGACAGCTGTGCAAATTGCTCGGCAGGTCATCCAGCGTGCTGTTCGAGATTTGAGCATCTTAATCTCGCTGCAAAACGACTCGATAACAGCAATTCGGCGAAGCTCACAGATGGCCGGCGCGTATCAAGTCAATTCTTCGGGCAGTCGTCCTTCCTGAAACTCTCTGTAGTCAGTCAACACTCAGTGATTCAGTGTCCATACCCAGAAAATTTGGCGCTATATGCTGCATTAGGGTGCGGATTTCAGACCGGAGCAGGAACTGTCCTCAACGCTCTCAAGCCCTCTGTAGATGATTCCTTTCTCATATTTGGGGCCGGGACCGTCGGCATCGCGGCGATCATGGCAGCAAGGTACTTGGGACTGCGACAGATCATCGTCGTGGACATTGTCAACGAAAAGTTGGAGCTAGCTAAAGAGTTGGGAGCCACTCAGGTTGTCAACTCGAGAGAAGTTAAAGACATCCCGTGTGAGATCCAGAAAATTACGGACGGAGGAGCTCGTTTTGCTATCGATTGCACCGGTGTATCTGCAGTCATCGATATGATGATCGATTGTGTCTGTTGCCGTGGGACTGTCGGCGTGGTTGGCAGCCCTGACCCGAACTTTGTTTTGAAACTAGACCCAGTGCATCTTTTGCACAACAATAAGACTGTGAGGGGGATTTGTCAGGGAGACTCTATTGCCCAAGAGGTAAGGAGATTCGCTCCTTTACACTAGCCAACAGCTGAAACTTTGAACCAGTTCATCCCGAGAATGATGGAGCTGCATCGATCTGGTAACTTTCCCCTGGAGAAGCTCTGCAGCTTCTACGATGTAAAAGACTTCGAACAGGCAATAAATGAGGTACGGAATGGAAAGGTATATTGATAGCCATCTCTTGGAACAAGACGCAAGACTAATGTTGTGGTAGATCATCAAACCAATCCTGAAATGGAGTTGAGCCAAAAATGAAGTACCTACAGTTGAACACGACCGTTCATTCAGCCTTGAATGACGAATGTTTAAGCCACGATATTTCTTGAACAATATTTCGAAAAGTTCCACGAAATATTAGTATTATCTAAGTCCCAGTTAACTAATGGTGTTTGGAAATTCGCCATCGTTCCGGACAATCAGAACTCGGGAGCCTAGTATATCCATATACCATGCTCCGCCCCCACTTGGCCCTGCAACTTGGCCACATTTCTCTAACGCCCCAATACGTACGGAGTACCGTTGAGCCTCTGCTAGGATCTTCGGATTGTAGAACCACTGGCCTTCCTTGACAGCGGTGCCCTTATCGTCCCCCTGAAACCGCAGGCAACTTAAAGCAGCACCTCGCAGTTCCAGTCAGACTCTGTGAAAACTGTCACTGCTACTTCGGATGATACCATGATAATTTCGTGCTTACTCTCTCAGTTCCTGTAGCATATTCAAGCTGTACACAGTTCAGTTTTGTCGATAGAAGTTCGGCGACACACTTGTGGAAGGTATAATGGATGTTCCTAGCGTCTCCCTTACTACGGAGTAGGGCACGCCTCGGATCTTTCGGATTTCGGAGATCGGGGAACTAGGGCAAGGTCAAATACATGGGACTCGGGATATCCACTCCCCGGATACCCCATGGTGGCCTTGAATTTCTGACGTTAAATTCTTTTCTAGAATACGTAGTATAACCAGTTCAGCCAATCCTGCTTCGAACTGTTACTTCTTCGTGCCTAATATAGCTTAGTGTCTTCACAAAACCCCTGTCGATCGATTCAAGTTACTCCGTACCTCCGGTGCATGTCCAAGGAAGTGGTGCTAGGCTGGAATTTGAAGCAAGCGACCACTCGTGTTGTTTACACTCGGTCTGCTGAGCAATTGGTTAAGTTCGGTATTCGCTCGCCTCGTTTACGCGATACGAAGGGACCGAAAAGTATCTTACTATTTCTCGTTAGGCTGGTGAGATTTTCCCACCAGGTTTTGAGATTTCCCACCAGCGCTGGTATGGTGGAAAATTAATCGCTCAACTGGGCCTAGCGCTCGTTTCCCTTCATCTTCACCTAGAGATAACTGCAAATTTCAATGTTCAATCTGTTTCTTCTCTTACAAACGGAGCAGACCTCACCATTCTGGTGTTAAGACACGATATTACTACTACTCTGGTCGATCCGGAAAATATCAGTCAAGAGCAAGGATTCTAAGCACGAGTACACGCTTAATAGGGGTACTTTTAGGCTTCTCATATTCAAGAACAAAGACGACGACAAGTAGAAGCTGGAGGTTCTACACAAGCATCACAACCACCCCCGATCATTTAACCCTAGTGCGCATAATGTCTATTGCAGCAGACAGAACTGATCGAATCACGGAATATGGCTCTTGCTATAAGCGGAGTGTATGCTTGCTGCACTCCAACAATGGCATAGAGTTATACCTTTGGAGATATGGAAGCTTTCTACACTGAAAAATTTGCACAAGTCGATGCTCAAAATGCTCTTTTTAAGTCTCAAGATGTGCCCAGACAGCGCCCCAAGCGCGCTGCAGTAGAGGCGGCTTCAAATGCTTGGAAAGGACTCGATTCGTGCAAGAGGTAGCACCGTCAGTAGAAAGAGGATATACCTAATAATATAGAGAAGCTAATATATGTTACTTAAATGGAACAACAGATTGAACATGAAAGTTGTCGAAGATGGAAAATGAGCGCTAGGCCCAGTTGAGCGATTAATTTTCCACCATACCAGCGCTGGTGGGAAAATCTCATTTGGTGGGAAAATCTCACCAGCCTTCTCGTTATTAGCGGTACGATTCTGTATAACTAGTTATAAGCTGGTTTTGGTAAGCTTATCCAAGGAACTGAAAAGGTATGTTCGCTAAAACTTATACGAGCGTGAGCTTCGCGAGGCGAGCGCCTCGCCTTTCTTTCGTAAGGTATGATCTCGCTCATGTTCGATCATTAATCCAGCCTGAATGGTGCCAATCTTTGTGTAGTAAAATCAGCGTCCTTTTACTTACTTTCCTTCACATAACTACTACTTGCACACACAACTCGTTCCCAGAATCGTAGGGCTTCTGCAGGGAACACAACACTTATATTCCTGGATCACCTACGGAGTAGCGCATTAAATAATTCTACAGTTTGTGAATGAAAATCTCCCAATTTGGTAGGACTCATTTCATTCAGCTGTTCTATCACGGGCAAGGTTCAGTTGGTCTGAGGAACTGATACGACTGATATATTCCGTAGAAATGACCACCGTATGCTTGAGCATTACCTACAGCTTTCAGAGGTATAATTCGCATAATTTTTAGGTAACCTTTTGTTTAAGACGTTGAATTCCTTAACGGTTCGGTCAAAGGTGGTTCTCCAATATTTAATATAAAACGTGCGAGAAGACTCGAGATTGAACAACATCGGCGATATTTGCGCTACGATCCGCACGTCTATTCTATGCGGTATTGGACCAAATCATAATTGTTGTTTTGGTTGCATGTCTTCATGTCTCCGCAAGGGGCATGCGAAGTTCTTTAAGCCTAATTCTCGCTCGCTGTCCTCGGCTTCCAGACATTCCGGGAGGAAAGGTTCCAACTATTCGAAATCCGGATAAACCCATAAATTGTCCAGAGGCAATGGCGTAGGTTAGCATGATGAATGTGCTGCCAATTATCTTCGGGGGATAACACTGTGCTGCTGCTTGTCTTTGCTACGGATTCATCTCACGCCCGATGCTGGAATCAGTGCCGACAGTATAAGGTACGATAGGATTGTTGTGTGCGCTACTTCGATTACGAAAGTCTATGTATGTATCCATTATTAATGCCCACTATGTCCATTGGTATGGAATTGCCTTTCTATTCATTTTCCAGTGAGCCAATCTTACTTTTGGTATTCAGAATTATGTTTACAGTTAATTTTCTTGGTATTGTGTTTTAGCATCAATTTCTCAAGTCTATTCAGTTTCTCTCTCTGTCGCTATGCGTCTTTCCAGCCTATTGGCCCTCCTCTTCCAAACGTTCTGGAACCCCCTAATTCTGAGCCCCAGGGTTCTTTCATGTTCGATCCAAGAGGAACATAGGCCGGGATGCCGCATGCGCTTCCACCCTATGTTGCGTCTTCAAATCGCACTGGAACGCCAAATAAAAGCCAACCATGTTGGCCAGTCTCACCTAGTGCCGGTGCATTTTTCGATGGATTTATAGATCTATGGGGCCTTCGCTCCACATTCATTGCTTGTTCGGCTTGTGAAGAGTTGCGCACTTCGAAAATTGAACCTCGCGGACGCTCTGCATGCAAATGTGAAACCGCTCAAAAAGGAGATGCGAGATGGTCTTGCAGTTGAAGATGACCTTGGCAAACAAGGTGCCCTCCAGGTCAGTTCGAAGCGAAATGGGTCCGCTGGTTCCCCTTGCAGTGTCGAGGCGCCCATTGAAGGCGGTATTAAACGTTACCTCCTTGAGAGCGTCGATGTTGATCATGTAGGTGTATTGGGAAGGCTTGCCCCTGGTACAGAGAAGGAGGTTGAGCATCGAAATGACTTTGCCTTTGGACTCCAGCTCCTCGTCAATAGTCGCGTTGAGGTACACCTCAAGATCATATGGCCATCGCTCGACCATGGTGAAGCGGAGGCCTTGGACTGCCTCCAGGCTATCCACAATGTGGTGCTCGACGGAAGCAGTGTCGCCAATTTTGGATTTTCTCATGATGGATTCTCCTCTACAGGCAACATAAATGTAAGGAGGATTAGGTGCATATAAAATGGACTATGGAGGTCCTCAGTATCATCCCGTTGCTGGTCCACCCGAGAGCAGTTGTTTGGGTGTTTAATATCCGTATCCGACGGTGATTTATACGGGTACGATACATACAGTGCTCGAGGACAATACTAATACCTTTCAAATGTCATTGTTTGAATATTGAAAGAAATATCTCGCCATTTTTGAGCGACTTGTCCTTTGTTGCGTGTTGACTTTCATTGAATCATTGGGGCAGGGGGCTCTTTGTTATGGGAGTTATTACTTCTCTTTCAGGAGAACAACGCAATTGTTAAAATCTATTGGACCTTGAAAAGCCTCATTTAGAAGACTCGAAAACTCAGACTCGTCGGATATTGGGTAGTCGGCCCCCGTAGTCTATCCAGTTTGATGATCGGTGGAATGGAATCCCTGACTCTAACCCAGAGATCTTGAGGTTCTGCTTCTGCGAGTGAGTTCGATTTAATCGATATAGGAATAATGCAGTTCATCTAAGTTTGGGAAGGAAGAATGAGTATGAGAGAATCCCCTCCGTTCTCCCCAACTTTGACGTGGATGGGGTGAGGGGCGCTCTGGTGTCAAATCTCGGTCCACCACTGGCACCTCTGATGCGACCTTAGAGAATCACCATGATTTTGCCAAATAGAAAGCGAGTTCTGTTTTTGCCTTTGAGCTGATTTGTAGGCAATGTGCTTCAGATTTCCTGTCGGGTTGAGATACGGGCGATGTTGATATAGACAGACTGGATAGAGTAACAGATTGCACGCGTTTGACACGTGCAGATTAATATGCCAGTAACTTTCACAGCGTTTCCCGTTCCCAGATTGGATCATGATCTGCCTGCTTCATTATAAGGTTATTCTGGGAGCTAGACTCATTTTGAGAGGCATGAACAGGCTGCTAAGGAGAGCAGGCGACTGTCTGCAGTATCATTACAATCACAACAGCGCATCCGAAAGAGCGTAAGACAAAAATTTGCAGGGCTACCCATAGTGTTCGAGTGAGACATGCTCGCTCAATTCAGATGTGATGTACCCAGGATTCAAACATTCCCAACCCGGTTTCGTGTCACCGGCTTGATGTTCATCGCTATGCGAAGCCGAAGTCAGGATCCGCCCCGTCTCCGTCCGTCTAAATTCTGCTTCACTCACAACTCTGATCATGCTTTAGGTTGCAGCTGAACAGGTAGTCCTCTCTCCAGTTACCGACGGGTCTATCTCTTGATGTTTTCTTTTTCGCTTGTTTTGTTTTCCACCCATCGGTCCCTTGGGGTTCGAATATCCCAGACACAGATCCATTTTCTTCGGCTCAAACCAGGGCTCCTGTACTGCATATGCTGGTTCCCTAGACGAACACATCTTCGGATCTGCCACTCGCCACCACAATAATTCCTTCTCCGGCCCATCCGGGGCCTCGGACATGTCATCCCACTGCTGCACAAGCTGGCTGCCATACAGACGATGGAAGTTCGGGAAGCACAACACATCCTTGACGCAATACGCAACGAAGAAGTGGGTGAGGGGCCGAAGGCAGTAGTCGTGCAACGTGCCCCCTTCCAGTGGATCCAACGATTTGTTCGCTGCCAGGTGAATGTCGGTCCATGATTCGATCCACGGTAGGTCGAGTCCTGCCTTAAACCAATCTCTCGCCATCAAAGTCCCGAAATCATAGAGATCGTCCTTTTCCCGTCCCAATGTCGCGCATTCCATCAACTGCAATTCTTTCACGTTCTTGACGTTGACGCCGAAATGCGAGGAGAGCCTATCCGTAATTCTTTTTGCCTCGAAAACCACTATGGGCGTGTTGCGAGCTTCGAGGAACCCTTTCAGTGACATGGTCTTGTCACCAACGAGGCATGTGGTAAATGCGGAGCTTCCCAGGGCGCAGATGTCGACCGTGTAGAGGCAGTGGAAGGATCGTATCTCGGAGGGCGGTGGCGTTAGGTAGAGGGAGAGAACGGAGGTGACGCTATCTTCGCAAGGCCGCGTGCCGGTGAGATCGAGGTAGCAGACCCATGAGCCACGGAGGAGGAGAAGGGCTTCGATAAGCATTCTTACCTTCCCGGGGGTATCGATGAGTTTGTGGTTGTCGGAATGGATCCAGTCGGTTAGTTTGAAGGACCCGTTTCCGCGGCTTGTAAATATCGCCATTTTGGTGTGATGAGATCGAAGCAAGGTTGAAATCTGAAGGCGCGGCGGGTTGATTTGCTTCATCGTGAGAAATCAAATCAGGCTTTAAATTTGGTGTGGCCTTTTGTTTTGTTTCATTGTGATAACTCGATGAATTCACCGCTCGAGTACACGACCCATCTTCACTAGAGCTGTGTTAGATGACTCGATTAACTTCCCTTCCAAGAACATGAACATTCTTCCACGGCACTTCAACACTGGCGCCATGAAAACAATCACGTCTTCTCCATTAATACATTTTGCAGCTAGAGACGCTTTGAAAATGACTCTCCTTGAACTTGAACGCATTTGAAAAGGACCGAGTCAAGAAGAAATTGCAATGCAAAGGAGGAAGAAGGTAAGCAGGTACCCAACCCAAGTCGAAAACACACGCCTGCCATCGATTGATCATTGAATAAAGTATAGAAATTTAAGATATTGGTACTTAGCCGAAGGGATACGTAAACGGCGTACTTCAGCCTCTAGGTACTCGTCTGTTCCTTTCAGTCACCGTTGGTCTTTATATAAAAAGTTTGCTGGCCTTCTAGCACTTCGAGTATGGGATGTCAGGTATTACTGCACTGTATTCGGTCCATTTAAGGACAAATATGCTTCGTGATACCATTATTCGCATTATCCGCACAGTTATCCAAGCGGATGATATTCGCCGGTTGGGCTGATGTTGTCAGGTTGAGATCTGTTCCGAACTTTCTGATATCCATAGAGTAGCCTATAAGCCTAAGAGCGCCACAGAGTTCAAGCCACAAATCCTACTCTGCTTGACCCCCACGCGCACTTCCCTTCCATCATCTGTCGCTTTCCCTTGTTCTATTGGAATATGCAACTCAACCGTACCAAGTTAAGAGGAACGATGGTATAATGAACCAGAAACATACGAGAGCTATCCCGCTAGGGAAGTGTATTCTATGTGACTTCGCAGCCTCACGATTGTGGAAGTCCAGGGCAATGTGGTTCGAGGGACGGGATCAGGGTGTATGATCTATATAAAACTGCTCAAGATTTCCCGGGATCTGGACAAAGATGCTTCCATTTTCAGTTTCAAAGATCTACAAACGCTAATCCAGGCGAGACGCTATATGAGCAAACTGAAATGCTATTGGTGGCATCCATTTATGCGCTCTAGGTTGCCCTTGAAGTGATGAAACGAGCATGGCATCCTAGGTGCTTCTCTCCGCATTTCAATCACATTTATCTATACCACGTGTTTATATGATGTCTTACACCAAGAACCTTTCATTAACTGTTATTTCTCCGCCGCACCGTTCCAGGGCTAATGTTTGAGTCCAAGCCTCCAAGTCCGTGGCCAACAGGCTTTCTAGTCCTGCAACTCGCTCAAGTGTTTTTTCAAGCCAATGCGAACGTCCGTTTGGCGCTCCGAATATCAAGATCTTCACTTTCAATATGCCTGAAGCACGGCGGCGTACTATCGCGAATATTCCGCCGACGGGGAAATCTTGGACTGCGGGGAAGTCTGTTCTCCTTACATAGTGGATGCTAATACTCCAGGAAATAGGAATATAATAGCCTTGGGTTCCCTACTTCTGAATTCCAGCAACCGGTCACGTCGTTCCATTTTTGTTTCTCAGGTCTAAAGTCAAAGTCCATTCAAGATGTTCGCTAGTGCACTCCTTTCTCTTTTGATGATCGCCAGCAGAGCCAACGCGCTCCCTCAGGCAGGCGGATCTTGCGGTGCTGGTAAGGTCGATGAGCTTGTCGGATACGGTGCTGGAACAACCGGAGGTGGAAGCGCCTCTGGAACTACAGTGACATCCTGCGCTGCGTTAAAATCATCTTTGGCCTCCGGCGGAGTGATTAAGATTAATGGCATGCTCAGTGGATGCGGTGTGCTCGACGTGAAGGGCAGCACCACCATCGTTGGAGTTGGCGCCAATTCCGGTATGACATAAAGGAATGCAAAGACAATCCTCTAATGATACCTAACATGTATTACTAGGAATGACGAACGGTGGACTACGATTGAAGTCGGCGAACAATGTTATTCTTCGAAACCTGAAGATGAAAACTCCACCAGAGAAAAAAGATATCATCGCACTTGACAAATCCTCCAAAGTCTGGATCGACCACTGCGATATCTCATCCCAAGGAATATCCGGAGACAAGGACAAATATGACGGCTTGCTCGACATCACTCACGCGAGCGACCAGGTCACCGTCTCCTGGACCAAATTCTCCAACCACGTAAGCAACCCATCTATCCCCTCGTCAGCGAAACAGATCCGTCTTGCTAACCCCACCCAGTGGAAAGGCTCCCTCATCGGCCACTCAGACAATAATGCCGCGGAAGACCGCGGTAAGCTGAGAGTGACCTACCACCACAACCTCTTCACCAGCGTCAACTCGCGCACGCCGTCTGTCCGCTTCGGCACCGCCCACATCTACAGTTCCTGCTACGAGAACAACCCGACCTCGGGGGTCAACTCGCGCATGGGCGCGCAGGTTCTCGTCGAGAGCAGCTCGTTCACCAAGTCCCCGAAGTCGATCATCACGAATCTGGATAGCGATCAGGAGGGGTTTGCGCTGAGTAAGGATAATATCTTTGATGCTGTGAGCCAGCCGGCGATTACGAAGCAGGGGAACTTGGCGCCGCCGTATAAGTATACGTAAGTTGCTTCGGTGCTGGTGGTGGTGGTTGCATTGATGCTGACATTGAGCAGGCCGGATCCCGCTTCCTGCGTGTGTGAATTGGTGAAGTCGAAGGCTGGGACTGGAGTTGTTAGTTAATCATCGGATGCTGCATATTATTGAACCACAGCTGCAATGCATTATTGCTGAAAGCAACATGCACTTGAAGTTTCAATCGCAGTGATGCAGGCCCACAAGTGTACAAGATGCTGAATGACTAAACTTCAATGCATTCATGGTAGCCACTCTTCGCTATTCATGCTGATTGATATAAAGCATCTATGAGTCCATCCGGTGGTGCTATCGGCTTCCAACGTTTTCGGGGGAATCGGGAATAACGAAATGAAGCCTATGGTATATCTTTGCGTTCAACTGTTGACCAAGCCTCCCGGTCGCCATGCCGGCTCCCAGCCCACTGCGAACGCTCTCAACCCGACAAGTAAGCCTGCATCGCCGCCTGCGCCTGCCCATCCAACCGCTCATTCACAAACCCAACAACCTTCCCCCCACTCTCCGCATTCGCCTGGATCAAATACTGCCCCACCCATGTCTTCACCTCCGCGATCTCCGCAAACGGATCATCCACCGCCTTTCGGCACGTGCCGAGCGCCGTGAAGCCGACACCGAACGCCAAGTCCTCGACGTCGCCGGCGTCGACGAACTCGTCGTGCTTGATCACCGGCGGGTTGTAGAGTTGGTCGAGGAGCGCTTTGGCGGTATGGGCCCAGCCTTTGGGGAAGCGTGTGGCGAAGGCTTGGGAGGTGGCGAGGGTTTTGGTGAGGGAAACGACGGCGGTTTTGCGGTCGAGGGGGCGCGTGAGCTTTTGGGTGGAGGGGAGGATGAAGGTGGTATACAACTGCTTGAAGACGCTGGGAGGAAGGAAGTGTTAGTTTACTCGATTCAATATGGAAAGAAGTCACTTACTCGTGTTGGATGTCGTCGGTGATTTTGATGAAGACATCGGTTCCAAGACCCTTCTCCGGTCGCGCGGAGAAAAAATGGTAGAACTTGGTGAACCGGATGGGGAGATTGTCGGATTTCAGCTTGTCGTTGGCTTGGTTCGACAGCCGGGTGAGTATCAATTGGACCATCGGGACGAAATATTTTTGCAGGTGTTCGGCCGGCACCGAGAGGAAGACGGATTGAAGGAGATCGAAGCCGGAGTTCTCGTGAGTTTTCGTGGAGATGAGCTTCTGGAATATTCCAAGGACTGCTTCAACCTGATTGTTTGCCACAATAATGTTAGCACCGCGAACGAGGATCGCGGCGAGCAAGCGAACCAGAGCGGGAACGTTGCCTTTCGTTTCCCACAGATTCGGCAAGAGGATGGGTTGGATGAGAGATTTGTGAAGTTCGGAAAGGGAACCAGAGGGGTTCGCTTCGAGCAATGCGGCAAGGAGCTGGAAGACGTATGGCATGAATTCCACTACGTCTTCCTGCAATACCATCACGAAGGGCTGTGAGAGGGTATCCTCGAATTTGGCGGACTGAGACGGAGCGACAAAACGGATGAGGGCCCCTGCCGCTTCAAAGTGGTAGTAGTAGAATCGTGGATTGCTGGGATTCTTCATAATTGCCATGGTGATTTTTACCCAGCTGGATAGAAGATAATCCACAAGTGGTGTAATCCCGTCTTGCACCACGATCAACACTCGCATGACGCATTTCATGAGGAACTCGTTCTCTTGAATCTTCTCCGGAGCAGGATCTTGTTGGATCAGGTTCAGCAAATGTTCCAGAAGATCCTTCGATAGGTTGATCACAGCGTCCTTTGATATGAGCGGTTGTCCATTGACTTGGAGGGCCAACGCTCTCTCCAGTGCAATTGATGCCGATGTGTAGATGCAGTAGTTCGATGATTGGAGATGTTGGACAAGCAGTGGGAATGCGGTTCCCCAATTTTCTTGAGTCAACTGGGATCGGAACACATAGACAAACTTGATCGCGTCAACCTGCAAGATCGGGTGGATATTCGTGCTCGTCAGGTCGGGGAGGATGTTGGTGGTCAGGAAGTTGCTGATGTTTAGGTGTGGGTTCGTCGTCACGACACCCGCAGTCGCGGTGGCCTTGCCTTTGGCACCGACTGCGGTGAACAGGTAGCCGGCAAGATCCTTCGACTTCCAGTTCTTCACCTTGTCCTGTGCGAAAAGTCCAAGGTGCTCTTCTATGAGCTTCAAGGCAATTGCCGTGGCCGGCTTCTCCAGATGAGACATGAGTCCCCGGAGGAAGTCCGTTGCAGCACCTCGTCGAGTCTCGGCGTCAGAACCTTCCAGATCTCTTCGGATGTACTCGATCGGCTCGTCTTCAAATTGTTCAATATCGGATTCTCGGAGGGTGAGGTTCGAAACAATGATCTTTTCCACGACCTGGGTAAGGACATTCTCATCACTGAAGGACTCGGCAGCATGCTTCTCTTTCATGCAAACGGTGGTCAGGAAGTGAAGGGCTTTGCTGACCAAGACGTCGTACTTCGTTTCCATGCCAATTCCAGTCAGGAGGGTCCACGAGCTCTGGATGAAATCGCGAGTAACGTCGTCGAATACGTCCGAATATTTGAGGCCAAAGAGGCTCAGAATTTCAAAAATGGCAGACTTGGTATTCTCGAGCACCCCGGCCTCCGAGTCATCGTCCGTCTCCAGAAGAGGATTAGAATATAAAAGGTATTTGTTGAACAGCCCCTGGAGTCCCTTGAAATTGTCCTCAAATACCGGGGCCAAGTCATGACAGGTCAGGTCGTAGAAAAGCTGCATCAGCAAGTAGAGCGTCGTCACCCATTGCTCGAGCGGCTCTTTATTGGATGCATTGCTTGTGATTGCCTGGTCGGTGCTTTGAAGGAGCGTCAGGAATGCGTTGCCGAACTTGCTGATAACATGGAGAATCTCCAGATACAGCTCGTCGCTTTGGGTCAGAGGACGCCATCTTTCGCATATTGAATGCGCCACGCGAAGGACTCCATTGTTCACGGTCGGATTATCGGCGGTGAGTCGAGATGCGAGGTCATCTATGAGAGAGTCCCATTGCTCCGGGAAATCACTTTCCGCGATCACGCTGACGGCTTCCCCAAGTTGCGATTGTATCGAGGGCGGCGATGAGATCATCAACCCGATGATCTCATGTTTGATGCTCTCCACTTCCGACTGTGGCAGTTTGTACTCGCCTTCCAGAGTTCTCCAGTTGCGCCTTATGAAATTCTTGAAGTAGAGAGAGCTCGCTAGTCGGGTGTTCAATGGAAACGAGTTTGAAGCCACGATATGGAGAAGCGCAAGTGAGAAACCCGGGGCAGCTTCATTTTGTCTGATTGCCAGCTCCGCTGTAGTGACACACCTTAGTTAGCTATGAACTCCACAAGGATAGAGACGAGACATGGAAATAGTCAAAACATAAGAGGCACAAAGAAGAATATGTTCCGTCCTTCGCGTTCTCTTTTTCATACGACGCCGAAAGCGAACAGCGTCTCTCCATATCAAAAGAGCACTTACCTTGCTTGTTCTGCTTTGGATCCAAACTGGCATCCAAGAGAGCCGCAATAGATTGTAGATCGGTCGCCATACTGAGGAGAAGGCCACTATGACAATGAACGAGGAGGAGAGTGGTAGATTGAAAGTAGAAGTTGGTAACGAAATAAATTCAAGCTGTCCGTGTTTGAAGCTGTTGGCTTCCTGAGGCACAACACAAAGTTTATTAGTGGCGGTTGCTCGCAGCGACTGGTGGAGTAGGGGAACAGCGGACGGCTTGCACCTGATTTGCAAGTTCTGTTGCCTGACAGGTGCGTCTGCGCCTTGTCGCCTTGTTGATTGATTCGGAGGATTCCTCCATTTGATTCCGCTGAGATTTCCTCCATCATTGATCCATGTCAATTTCTTATCGCCTTGTCGCCTTAGAACTTCCAACCGGAGGAACCATTGATCCAACCCTCCAAAATTGAGTCGCGTTTCTTGGCATTTCCCCAGCCAGAGCTCCCGCGACCTTGACCAGAACACGGCGGAGAATTCACCAAAACAGACCTCTAGTAGTCGCTTAGTTAGGAAAAGAGAATTATTTTTGATATTATGCTGTTTTTGATCGAATTGGGCCTGCCTGTAATGGTGGTGATGTTTGGGGGAATGCCAAGATACGCGACTCAATTTTATCCACCCCGAAGGAACCCTCCAACTGCAAGCCTTATTGCTGTTGAAGCCTCGGAGGCTCCAAGATTCATACCTTGTCGCCTTATCGCCTTGTCGCCCTATGCGGAGTTTCTGGACCACAAGATCTGTGAATCAGTTCGTGATATCGCAGATCTTGAAGACTACTCAGTATCTAGCCATCTCTACATCTTCGACCTCCTCCCAACTCATGTGCCCCCGAAAGCCTTCAAGCTTTCGGCCTTGTCACCGAACTTGGCGTCACCGTTCCCGAAACCGACATCAAACTCCATACGGTGCCTTCCCGCAACCCGCAGCATCCAGAACGGCCCACCTGAGTACGGTTAGGTAGTACTTGCTTCTTGCCCAAGCGGTGCTATCCTTTTGGAGTGGATACGAGAGACAAAATTGGGAGGCCTTTTGGAATAATTGCCTTCATATCCATGACAGTCATTGTTGTATAGTGGGCTGCATCGTGTTGCTGGAAGCGGCTCGGGAACTCATGGCCTGATACTCCGCTTCGTCGACTTTGGGAATCGAACTTGAAGTTGGATTTGTCCTACGAGGCCGGTCGAGTGCCGTCCTAGGAGTTATGCCTCCGCCACAAGATACAATACGAACTCCGGACAGAAAGTCTTCTTCGTCAGCACTATTAGGGACATTTAAGAACCTTCTTGTAACCCGTCGATCACAACCCACCATTTCCACCCCACCACCAGCGAGCCATTCCTCAGGAGACCACGAATCGAATTCAGACGTTGTTGATGCGGACCTGAAGAATGGGAGAACCGATGTCGTCGTAGCTCCGGTAGAGCTCAGCCAACAGTTGGAGTTACTCGGCCTCCAACAAGGCTTGGGAACCAGGACCGCCGCCGCACATAAGATCTGCACGTTGTTATCGGAGTATCCGGTTCGAAACATCGCAGGTATATGGCAATCTGCTCAGGATCTGCTGGATGAATCCAACGCCCCAACCGGCCCGACCGCTGGCTATGGGCTACTGTTGGCGTTGGCCAAATGCCCCGATATCACATCCCTCGAACGTCGAATGATCCTCCAAGCGATTCAGAAGGTCCCTCGGGACGAGCGACTAGAAGAACGATTCGGCATATTGCAGGAGCTTTCTCACAACGGGAGGGACGTCGATGTACTCGAAGGCTCATTAGGCGGACTGCTTAATTACTTCCTCAAGAACTCGTATGATATCGTGGTAGATGCGCGGAGAAAAAACAAGCTAAAATTGGAGAGTAGCGCCAAAGAGGAGCTGCTATGCAGCCGAGTGTTCCATCTGGTTGTCGATGTCACGAAATTTAACTCGAGGATTCTCACCAAGGACGACATCACTACGATTGTTGAGCAAGTCATCACGTTTTGCAAGAGGACGAACGTCCAATCCGATATCAGCAACTCGATACTCGTCATGGACGCACTGGTTACATACAACACTGTACCTGATCGGCCCCTTCGGTCCTGGTTAGCGCTGTTGGCAGATATCTACCGGCAACTGGAAGTGCTACATACTCAGGCTTGGGGTGCCTTGGCCAATATCTTCAAATCTCATCTTGGCCATACGGCAACGTCGGCACTCCTCCTCGCCCTTCGATGCGATACGAAACAAGAGCCGGATCGCAACTTTGTACGCGCTGCGTTCCGTGTTCTTGCTGATCTCGTCCATGAGAACGGCAAAGAGGGTCTTCCAAAGTTGTCTCTCTCTGTCTTCATACCGGCGGTGAAAAGCTCATTGGCAATTGATCGAAAAAAGCACGACGCGGATGTTCTTCATTTTATTGCCGATCTACAAGCCAACGAACCCCTCAGGAGAGCGATTATGGAGGAGAACCTGATAAAAGATGCGGGGGAAATCATTTTGCATTGCGCTGGCAAAATTTCGCCACATGAAATGAATGGCAATGGAACGGGTGCTGTGCCAGTGAATGGAAGGGAATCGGTGCCTCTCGAAGAAAGAGATGGGGAAAGAGTTGACCAGGCCCTACGCCGGATTTTGAACAGCATCAACGATCGTTTCGGGTCATTTGATCTAGTTCATAAGTCGGAGTTGGCACAGATGATGCTAGGCCTCTGCAACCGTTTGAGCAATCCGGCCATTGAGACACTTCTCGATTACATCTCCGTGGAAAGACTTCTATTCCCGTCCGACTCGCAGTGGAAATCCAGTTGCAAGACTCTCATACGAAATGTGTTAAGGGATCCATCTCGACCGACACCCACCAGAATCCGTGTATTCGATGTTTTGAAAGACTCATTCCTCACCATCGACAGTATCCGAGACGACGACTCGGCAAATTCGATGATGGATTCGATACTGCAAAGCATCCCACGGGAAAAAGACACCGCGTTACTTGAACGGATCGTCGGCCTGGCAGTTGAGCATACTGATCATACAACTCAGTGCCGGTTTGAAGGAATAATCGGAAAATTTGCGTCAGGCATTTTTGAATCAGGAGATTCTGCGAAGGCTACATTAGAGGGCAGTGCCGATGGAAGCATCCAGTCCAACGAAAGTGGAAACCCGAAATCATCACCGTCCTACGTTCTAGCTAAGGGAGTTGTGAGGATGTTCATGAGGAACCTTAACCGGCATGGCGACAGAACGCTAAAACTCTACGACCTTATCTTGCACATTGCTTCTTCTGACAACGTACCGTCGGATGCCCGCATTATGGTCTTTAAGCTTCTGTTCAGGCTTCGCGCCGACTCCAGTTACTCGGTTTTCATCGAGACAACCCTGGACGTCGAGAGCGTTGCTCGCGTGCTTGGAAGAACGGCAGAACGAGTAGAAGAGCGTCGGCCGGATCCGTCACCATTACAACGCCACACTTCATCGGACAAGAATGCTTCTTCCAAGGACAGTCATCGCAAGTCATCCATTCTCCCATTGGCGTCAAAAGATCCACCGACTTCCCCCCCCAAACCGTTGCCGAAGCTATGGCTCTACCCCGACCCCGAAGGACTTCCAGACGAACTTGCATCCCGTTCGAGCCCGCTGATTCGCGTCGGTTCCGCTTCGAGTCGAGAAATGGAGCGTCAAAACTCATCGGTACTCGACATCTCCCAGTGGCTCGAAATTGCGGTCTCCATCCTTCTCCATCAACCGGACTGGGAGCTGTACACCTATGTTCTTGTTCATCTTGGCACGCAACTGGCAAACAAGACGTTGTTCCACGGATCCGCACCCCAGATTCAGCTCCTCCGAAGTGTCATCTCTGAGCAGATCCGGAACAAAAGTTTCATGGACCCTCCGCCGTCCACGGGACTAAAGAAGGGCGATGTTGCGGTGTGCTTGTTCCACATCCTCACAATGCTTCTGGGGTACAACGAGCACTTCAGCAAGAATGAAGAAGATGATATCGTGCGCACATTCATCAGTGGAATCGGATCCTGGGATCGGACCTCCAAATGGTGCATTCACGCCATGTCCATCTGTTGCCATGAGCTGCCGCTGTCCATGTCCAAGGTATTGGATACCATCATTCAGAAAATGGCCCAGATCATCACGCAGCAACCCGTCTCGGTGCATATCTTGGAGTTCTTGGCCGGCCTTGCGCGGATGCCCGAGCTCTACAAGAATTTCCGCGAGGATGAGTATCGGATGGTTTTCGGTGTGTGTTTCCGATACCTCCAGTCCGTCCGCGACAAACAAGAAAAAGAGAATCTGGGAGTGAACTCGGGACGAACCGTGTCGTCGGGCACGCGACAGAGCGGTTCGTCGAAAGATTCGGCCGCCGCGTCGGGTCGAGAGCAGCGTTACACACCAAACCCCCACCCGGAGGACCTCCCGCAATATGTCTACGTCAAGACTTTTCACGTCATCACATACTGGTTCATGGCGCTCAAGATGCAAGATCGCGTCTCCTACATGAGTTGGATTGCGAAGAACCTGACCTATACTGACTCTTCTGGTCAACCATTTGTCGAAGACCAGGGTCTCGTGACGGTCGATATGATGCAGCGGGTTACGTATTCAGATCGAGACGAAACGAAGCCAAACCCCCATTTTGCGTCCGTTGCTGATGGCCTCGTCTCCACGAAGACTTGGATTGTGGGGATGAGTTTAATGTCGATCGAAACCGCAGGCCGGACTGGTCTCTCACAGATCACACGGAGACGGCCAACCGGGAATCGATACTCGATCTTTCGCCCGCAAATGATCGACCCGCCACGGCACCAGGTTCATCTGACCACAGGACTGGCAGCGGATGTTTTCTACCGATCCGAGTACGTTGGAGTCTTACCGGACGACGTTCTGCAGGATTTCTACTCGCCTTTGTCGATGATCGGAACCGATCAGCCAGAGCTTATACCGCTCCCTGACGATGACGCCATTCGACGCGCCATCAGCTCTCTTGATAGGATTCCTGTCCTGGATGGTCACAAAGTGGGAGTAATCTACATCGGGCCAGGCCAAACCGAAGAAAAAGACATCCTCGCCAACACCAGTGGCTCCGCTGACTACACCGAGTTCATAGCCCGTCTTGGTACCCTCACGAAACTCAAGAATTGCCAATTGAACACTCAGGGTCTCGACCGCGAATTCGACACGGACGGAGAACACGCCATCCTCTGGCGCGACCGGGTCAGCGAGATCGTCTTCCACGTCACGACGCTCATGCCGACGAACCTCGAGCACGATCCGCACTGCGTCAACAAAAAGCGGCACATCGGTAACGACTTCGTCAACATCATCTGGAACGCCTCCGGGCAGCCCTTCAACTTCAACACCTTCCCCTCCGCCTTCAACTACGCCTACATCGTCATCAACCCCGAATCCCGCCCCTCCACCCTCGGATCCACTACCTCCTCTCCCGCCCCCTCCTCCACCGACCCTTCCAAACCCTTCTACACCATCCACCTCGTCTCCTCCCCCTCCTTCCCCAAAATCTCCCCAGCATCCCAACCCAAGCTCATCTCCACCAAGTCCCTCCCCTCACTCGCCCGCCTCCTCGCCCTCAACGCCTCGGTCTTCAGCCTCGTCTGGGCGAGTCGCGAGGGCGGGGAGTACGTGTCCTCGTGGCGCGCGCGGCTGCAGCAGATCCGCGCGCTGCGGGAGAGGATGGGTGCGGGCAAGGGGGCGGGGCCCGGCGCCGGGTTCCTGAACGCGGCGACGCCGTTGAGCACGACGCAGGTGAGCGCGCGGGAGGCGGTGGGGGGGAGTGGAAGTTCGGTTGGGTTGGGGGGTGCGGGGGCGTTTGGAGCGGTGGCGAGTCCGTTGGGGAGGGAGAGGGAGGCAGTGTGGAGGAGGAGTTCGACGACGTTTTTGGGGGAGGCGGGGAGGGCAAGTCGGAGTAGTGGGGGGATGAGCGGGGAGCAGACGGAGGATTCGTGAAGGATGAATTGGAGAGAGGGCTCGGGAGATTTTCTGAGTTTGGCGTTTGAGATTTGGGATTGATGGATTGCCTCAAAAATATATATACCCCCCTACGTACATGTGCTGCGGCTGCGGTTCGTATGTCCGTCATCATCTTGGATGGCGATAAAAGTTCGGTTGTGTGGATGTATTGTATATGGTCACGACTAATCCTGTTGTTTATAGTAATCTAAAGCGTTGCCTTTGGGGAGAGGATCCGGACGATCTTCTGGATGGCTTCTTCCATTCTTCTTGAACGCACTTACATTTGATTCTACCGTTGTGGTCTTCGGATCACGATCGTCAGGGTCTAGTCTGGGCTCCAGACGAAGCGTTTATGCCTTGCAGCCTGGCGATGCCTTCCAGTTCTGTGGGTTCGAGCATGGATCAACCACACATGGAGGAGCAGCGTTGCTACGGAATACAGACCACAGTAATAATAATAAAGCAAGGCTTACCGAGTATCGCGATGATGATGACGCTCCTTCAACCCAACGCAGCCACGCCAACCCGAGGTCCCAAACCCATCGTCCCTCGATCCCGCCATCCAAATCCTCCCCAATTAAACCCTACAAGCACCCGATCGCCAGATGCCGGAACGCCCGCCAGCTCGATTTTCGCCTCCTTCCGAGCTTCACCAGGCACCACCCCGACCGGACTCCGAAGCTGGACCGTGCCGCGGCCCCATCGTATTACGGTATTTTACTATTTTTCGCTGGCGTCGCGCAGGTTTCAGACTTTCAGCGTCTCAGATGCTCGGGGAGAGGAATTGGCCAGTCGGGTTGAGCCGTAGGCTACATGAATCGTGAATTGGGGGTTCCGATGGGCGGATTGAGGTGCAGGTCGGGTATGCAGGTGATGATGGAAGCGGAAGGGGAATGGAGGTAAAGGTCTATCTAACTACATGACGGGGAAAATGGGAATGAAATCTCTTAACCGTTAATTCCCTCAATTCTCCCTGAAGTTAACCAAGAGCAAGATAAGAAGAAAATCAAAGGTGATCAAGGAGAACGGAACCCTCGACGTCAAGCGCCCAAAGCTTCCCTTCCCATTCCATCGCACAGCAACCTCACACAGATTCTCCTGCGACCATTGCTCCACCTCCCCCAGTATTATTTTCCTCGTCGCCCATCCGACCATCCGTCATAATTCTTTTCTACATTTTTTTCCTCTCCTTTCCACCATCATTATTCTCCCCCAATTCCATCCATCCAATCCATTCCGTCTCCATCCCTTCTCTCACCCCGGAATCCCACGGCTCTCGCTGTTGAGATTCCCTTCGTTGTTTGTCAATTCGTCGCTGGGAGATTGCCCAATTGCATCATTGCAAGCTTGCTGCACGTCTTCGTTCGCGGAGGTCCGGATTAGACAAAAACAATGGCGACGGCTATGAGGTTATCGTCCGCGGTGCGGAATGCGTCGATGGCGAGGTCGGCGGCCGCTTGGAAGGTTGGCACCGTTTCTGGTGCGCGGTTCTACTCTGCGAAGAGCGCGGTATGCATAAATTGATGAGATTTTGTCTACCTACGAACCCATCGCTGATGATGATGCGCCGTACAGACCTTGAAAGAGACATTCGCGGCGCAGATCCCGGGCCAGATCGAGAAGATCAAGAAGTTAAAAAAGTACGTTTGCTACCCAGATCGAGATGACGGAGGATACCGGCTTCTATTACAATTGGGATCTATATCGGAAATAGCAGACAGCTGACTGGCTATCATCGAATAGAGAACATGGCAGCAAGGTCATCGGTGAAGTAACTTTGGACCAAGCCTACGGTGGTGCTCGCGGCATCAAGTCCCTGGTCTGGGAGGGTTCAGTCCTCGATTCTGAGGAGGGCATCCGCTTCCGCGGCAAGACCGTAAGTCCCTCTCCCAACAAAGTATCCGAAACCATCGCTAAACCCACCGTAGATCCCTGACTGCCAGGAACTCCTTCCCAAAGGCCCTGGCGGCAACGAGCCCCTCCCCGAAGGTCTCTTCTGGCTCCTCCTGACCGGCGAGGTCCCCACCGAGCAACAAGTCCGCGAGCTCTCCGCCGAATGGGCCGCCCGTTCCGCGGTCCCCAAGTTCGTCGAGGAGCTGCTCGACCGCTGCCCGAACACCCTGCACCCGATGGCGCAGTTCTCGCTCGCCGTCACCGCGCTCGAGCACGAGAGCTCCTTCGCCAAGGCATACGCCAAGGGCATCCACAAGTCGCAGTACTGGGAGCACACCTTCGAAGACAGCATGGACCTGATCGCCAAGCTGCCGACCATCGCGGCGCGCATCTACCGCAACGTGTACCACGACGGCAAGGTCGCCGAGACGCAGAAAGACAAGGACTACTCCTACAACCTCGCCAACCAGCTCGGGTTCGCCGAGAACGGTGATTTCGTCGAGCTGATGCGCCTCTACCTCACCATCCACTCCGACCACGAGGGCGGCAACGTCTCCGCGCACGCCACCCACCTCGTCGGCAGCGCCCTGTCCTCCCCCATGCTCTCCCTCGCCGCCGGGCTTAACGGCCTCGCCGGCCCGCTGCACGGCCTCGCCAACCAGGAAGTCCTCGGCTGGCTCACGCAGATGAAGGAGGCCATCGGCAACGATCTCTCCGACGCCTCCATCAAGGACTACCTCTGGTCCACCCTCAAAGCCGGCCGCGTCGTCCCTGGCTACGGCCACGCCGTCCTCCGCAAGACCGACCCGCGCTACGTCTCGCAGCGCGAGTTCGCCCAGAAGCACCTCCCCGACGACCCGATGTTCAAGCTCGTCTCGCAGGTGTACAAGATCGCGCCGGGCGTGTTGACCGAGCACGGGAAGACCAAGAACCCGTGGCCGAACGTCGACGCCCACTCGGGCGTGCTGCTGCAGTACTACGGGCTCACGCAGCAGAATTTCTACACCGTATTGTTCGGTGTGAGCAGGGCGCTGGGCGTGTTGCCGCAGTTGATCATTGATCGCGCGGTTGGATCGCCGATTGAGAGGCCGAAGAGCTTGGATACGCTGTCGTATGCGAAGTTGGTGGGCGCGAAGTTGTAAGGAGCGGATCAGCTACTGTCACACTGGTTGAGGAGAGGGATGTTGCACACTGAGTGCCGGGATGTTGGGAATTGGGATACGGAGGAGTGGAGGTTTCCCGAATGAGCTGAATGCTGCCAGAAGCAGATCTGGCGGCGAAATCAGACTGGCTGATGCATCCAGAGACGAAGATCTGGAGGCGTTTCGAACTCCGCCGAGTTCGTTTGTGTAGTAAAATCTCTTTCACGTCCAGTAGATTCGGAAACGGCAGCAATCGTATCATCATGTGCGTAGAGTACCGTACTTGTAGTATTAGACCTATACCTCTCCGCTTCTCTCTTTCTCCCTTCCTGCCGTCCTCGTTCCCCAAGTCTCCTAAAATTCTGTCCCTAATCAACGCAATGCCACTTGGAAAAATTTATCTAGGGACTACGGAGCATCTCCGGGAAAACTAGCTAACCACCTCCCGGTGTCGGGCGGCGAACTAGGGGCGCCGGGGAACGGCACCGGAGCGTATCGGAGAAGATTGGGGCCGGTGGTCGGGGTGCTAGACTCGTCGGCTGGGGTTTGGCCGATGGGGTGCATGGGGTACGATTGGGGGTTAGGTCTCAACGCAAGTTTGAGGGATCGCTTGGTTACTGTGTCTATGGAGGAATTGGAGGAGAAATGTCAGGTAATTACGGAATCGGGAATGCAATGTTATCCCGTATATAGCTCCTGCACCCTCTCTGGAGTATGTTGGGGGAGCTCGAGGACTGGCAGTGGGCGTGGCGGATACTGGGGAGAGTGACCAGACTCTGGAGCGATGAGCGGATTGATCGTAACTTCGTAATTCATGTCTCTAAAAGTCTAGATCTACCGTTTCACCAGGTTCACTAACTCGGTTCATCCATTACCGGCAAGTTAGGAACATTCCGTCCCAAAATCCCCCCAAACCCGGATTTCCTCGTGACAAGCCGACCCTCGGTGATCGGGTTCGGCCTGAGGCTCTGACGCCGTCCCAGCCAATCAGCGCCCACACCGGTCAGGCATCCTTGGCACCGGTAACGTCCCTGACCCAAACATTTCCTGGATTCCCGACACCCCATCCATCAACCTGAACAGCAATCTATCCTCCTCCGATTTTTGGTTCGTATACTTGTCATTTTGCCGTATCGCTGCGTGGCCCCATTCTTCGTCGCGAGCTGAGTTGGTGAGTGCTGATCCTGTTCTGGTGCTTTTCGGTGTGGTTTAAGGGGCGTGCTGGCTTGGGCGCACCGTGTCCATCGTCGGAGTTCTGTTGAGCTGCTGTCAGCCCGGACGGACTGTTGTGAGTCTGAAGTCGGGAGGACTCCGAATTCGTGAGGCGTCAATTCAGCTGGTCGATGGTGACCTAGAGACATCTCAAGGTGATCATCTGGTCTAGATCTTGACAGTCCGACTCGAATTGGCTCCGACTTGTTGCACAGCTCCCCAATTCGTTGAATTCACCTCGAGCACCTCATCCGTCATTGAACCCCAAACTAACCACATCTCCCTGAAACAGACGTCCCTCTCCACTCCTCCCCTTTTTGTTCCTCGTCCGAATACCGCTCTTTGATTTCCCTCGACCTCTCAGTCGTCGGACGTCCCTCACGAACTCTATCACCGCTCCATCTTAAGGCGACGACGCCGCACGATTGCCTCGGTCCGGCCCCCTTCGTTCGCACCCCGAGATACAGATGGCCGATGAGAAGTTAGTGAAGCAGCCGGTGAAGTTCAGCAACTTGCTGGGTAAGTGGTTCTTTGTACCGGTGGTGTAGTGGTGGAGAGTGAGGAGATACTCTCAATTCTACTGGACAATGGATTGGAGTTTGGCAATAAGAGGAAGGCTAACGAGCTGATTGAACAGTCGGCGCCGGTTTGAATATGTTTGAGTAAGTTTGATAATTCTCAGTGATGGTGTTACGTGGATTCTAATCAGTCTACAGGGTCACGACATTGGGTCAGGTGTGTCTCAACCCTAACCGGATATCTTTCCAACCCATCATCCCCCAAATCTAACCCCCTACCCAGCCCCTCGAAGTGACCAAGACCACCATGGCCGCCAACCGCTCCGACGGCTTCGGCGGCGCCATCTCCCGCATCTGGGGCCGCGGCGGTCCCCTAGGCTGTACGTCCCTTCCCAACCCCCCATTTCCCCCTCTAACCCCCTCCAGTCTACCAAGGCCTCATCCCCTGGGCCTGGATCGAAGCCTCCACCAAAGGTGCGGTGCTCCTCTTCGTTGCCTCGGAGGCCGAATTCTACGCCCGCTACGCCGGCGCCTCGCCCTTCGTCGGCGGCATCACCGGCGGCATGGTCGGCGGCCTTGCGCAAGCGTACGCCACCATGGGCTTCTGCACGTGCATGAAGACCGTCGAGATCACCAAGATCAAGGCCGCGTCGTCCGGTGCGCGCGTGCCCGGCACCTTCGAGACCTTCATGGGCATCTACCGTGCCGAGGGTATCCGCGGGATCAACAAGGGCGTCAACGCGGTGGCGATCCGGCAGGTGACAAACTGGGGGAGCCGATTCGGGCTATCGCGCGTCGCGGAGGATGGGATCCGCTCGTTCACAGGCAAGAAGGCGTCGGAGAAGCTCAGCGTGCCGGAGAAGGTCCTCGCGAGCGCGCTGGGTGGAGGGTTGTCCGCGTGGAATCAGCCGATCGAGGTGATCCGCGTGGAGATGCAGAGCAAGACGGAGGATGCGAACCGGCCGAAGAAGCTGACGGTGGGGACGGCGGCGAAGTATATTTACTCGCAGAACGGGTTGAAGGGGCTGTATCGTGGGGTCTCGCCACGGATTGCATTGGGCGTGTGGCAGACCATCTGCATGGTGGCGTTGGGCGATGTGTATGTGTTCCTCTCGTCCCTGAATCGTGCTCTTGCTAACCTCTCCCACACAGCGCGAAAGATGCCGTTGAGAAATTGACTGGCGACCCTGTCACTGCGAAGCACTAGACCACGTGCATTCCTTCTCCGTCTTGGACACCTTCGGCGTTGTTTCATACGTACCCTAGCTATATAGATCTGTTCAATACTGTTTCCGTCCGATCTCTAAGGTGTCTATTGATATCGCCCCTTTATGGTTCCTTTTAATTTGCCGGGATAGTAGAGTTAATGGAGCGACAGGGTGTGTGCTTTGAGCTGTTGGTGCTGTGTCCAGGAGAAGATTGGCTGGTACATATTGTAGGTACTACATGTCTGGAGTTCACATAGAAGTAAGGTGTATGAAGATCGGATTCATTAGAGCGACTGGTGCGTGCCGTTCCGTGTGACTCCCATCCTGACCGTCCCTCACGGAACCTCTTCCTACATGCGAGCTTGACTCCCGCTCATCAACCCCCACTCCCGGTCCCTGCAGCTCATTCGAATCTCAACTTCAAACCGAATATTCAGTGCCATCCCTCGTACTACATTGGTAGTTAGAACCTTCCATACATGTGCAAGAAGCTACTACGGGATGTCTCCAGCAAGGCATCTCAGCCATTAGTTCGAGGAGCTGGATGGGGTTGGTATATCAGATGCCCGAAAACCCAATCCTTGGATATCGTTTCAACGGTGTGGACGGATTTCCATTCCTACTAAAGTCGGGTACGGGGCTCAATGCGAACAGTTACGCTAGCACGATGACTGACATGCAATATAACTGTCTGTTTGACATTACTAGGAGGGTTGTTGCTATGCCTGGAGCTCTTGCGCTATCTATTTTACCCTAACTCCCTCCCTACAATACAGTTTTATTTTTCTATCCTCTTTGGCTAGTATTATCACCCATTTATTCTTTAGTTTTGGATCCCATTTACCATACCCGAACCACACTTACTCCCCCGTTCCGTCCTCTAATCTCCCCGTGGTTTGTCGAAGGCAGTGGATGTGGAGAGGGTTGCGGGGAGGAGGGAGGAGTAGAAGAGGTTGGGGGAGGGGAAGCGGGGGAAGAAGTTGTGAGGGCATTAACTATGGTCAAATTATAATCTCAATCCGGAGAGTATATTTCCATAGTGAGATTTTGACTTTTGATACCAGGTATGTTTCAGTCCTCTCTTCATAACTCATAACTGTCTGCACGACATCGATTTTGTGTGGGGGTCATGCATCTATCCGCGTGGGGGTACATCCGTTCATCCGTCATCTCGGGATTTCTCCAGATTTGGTTTCTTGGCGATGATGCAACTCCACCTACTGCAACGTCAACCTCCCCTCGACTCCCATTTGGGCTCCTCCTCTGTTCTCACCGTCAGATATCTCAGAATTGCGGCAGCTTATGTTGTACGTTGCACCGCCTACTTCGATATATCCTTGAGTATTCTTGAACGGTAAGCACTGCAGTTGTATGCCAAACCTTGGATCCTTTATTGTCCATTTCAAGAACCCGCGGAGATCGTGTGACCGTTTTTGCCTCCCTCGTGGCCTGTTCCCAAGACCTCCATCAGTCACCCTCTTCATGTGCGTCCCAAGCCACATCTCTCCAACTGCTCTTATATTCCTCGAAAACCCCTCTGACGTGATACGAAGCTTCTCGACCTTCGAACCGCTAAACGACGCTAATTTTGGAACCCCCTTCCAGTCGCCATAATTCCAGCACTTCGGTACGTACTCGGAAGCACTGACTTCCACTCGTCCGCGCCCCACGGTCTAACCCCCCGCGACGCAACTCCACGGATTGGTCCGCCCGTACTAACCCGCGGGATCGACGTGCAGAATCTTCGTCATCCATTGCTCGGGACTCCGGTTAATATCCGGGGTGTTATACTTACCGCCAATCCGTTCCAACCGCTATTTTGGAGTCATCTACTTGCATCTTCACGGCGACGGATGCGAACGTCGGCGACCGAGATATCCCAGGAACGGTAAGGCGGGATAGGATAACGATACTGACAGCAGATATATCTTTTGGGATCCGATACGCTTGCGATTTGATATCATATTTCCTTCGATATACTGGTAAGTGGCTCTTGGTTTCCCCGCGGTTGTACCTGTATGTCGTATTTGCTGCTTTCGGCAATCTATGCTAGCTTTCAGCTGCACGGCATTAGGTCGCGCTATGTCCCGCACCAGCGGAACCTCTCGTGACCCTTTGTCTTGGCTATTATACCGGATCCTTGATGCAAGTCAGCGCATCCGTCCGCCCGCGTGGAGTATTCTGTTTCACATATTTGGTCATACTGGATTTATCTATTCGTCTGGGGTCACTGGTGGATGTATTTTATATCTCGCAGTACCCCTCACTGCCCACAGTCTATCTTTTTCTTAGAAACGTTTGTCTATCCCTTACCTCCTTATTGTTCACTGTATTGTCTGAAATGAAGACCTAACTCAATGTCGTCTTACTTCGAGAAAGATTGTCACTATTTCTACCGCACTGCTCTGCGGCTTCTGTCCATTTCTATTCTCATATCTCCCCTTCACGGTTGAGATACATTCAACTGATTTCATTTCTTCACTTTCACCATGACAGTCATTCGTACTTTTGCACAGCCAACCTCATTAGACAGGACCATCGCTCTTGCGATCAACGGTACGATGCCTGGCCCCGACTCGAATGAACCGCCTCGCCAAGAAGAGCTCGCCAAAGAGTCAGCCCAATCACAGCCGAAACCGGCTAAAGAACCAATTTCGAATCAAGATTGGAAGAATGAGTCGCGGCAAGGCATTACGTTTGCACACCAAGATCAACTACCAAAGCTGCCTATACCGGACCTCGAGTCCTCTTGCACGAAGTACTTAGAAGCTCTAGAGCCGCTTCAGACTTCGAAAGAACACCATGAGTCCCAGTTTGCCATCAAGGAGTTCCTGAGATCCGACGGCCCGGAGTTGCAAGAAAAACTGAAACAGTATGCGGAAAAAAGGGCGAATTATATAGAACAGTTCTGTACGGTTTTGCGTCATTTGATGGAGCCGTATTCTTTCTGACAATCACAGGGTACGACTCATATCTGAATTTCGACAACCCGGTCGTCTTAAACCTCAACCCCTTCTTTCTCCTCGAAGATGATCCAACACCAGCCCGGAACAATCAAGTAACTCGCGCCGCATCTCTAATTATCTCCGCATTGTCATTCGTCCGTGCGGTTAGAAGAGAGGAATTACCACCCGACCAAGTGAAAGGTCAGCCCTTGGATATGTATCAATATGCGCGCTTGTTTGGCACCGCGAGAATACCGACCGAAAATGGCTGCCAGATCGGCCAGGACCCGAATGCGAAACACGTGGTGGTTCTTTGCCATGGCCAGTTCTACTGGTTCGACGTCTTGGATGATAATTCGGATCTAATCATGACCGAGAAAGATATCTCATTGAATCTACAGGTGATCTGCGACGATGCTTCACTGACCCCAATTCAAGAAGCGGCAAAAAGTGCGGTTGGTGTACTATCGACCGAAAACCGTAAGATCTGGTCTGGTTTGCGGGATGTCCTGCACCGCGAGGAAGGGTCCAACAATTCCGATTGCCTCAACATTGTCGACTCCGCGCTGTTCGTCGTATGTTTGGACTACACCGAACCATTGACCACGTCGGATCTCTGCATGAACATGCTCTGCGGCACCAGTAAGGTCGAACGCGGTGTGCAGGTCGGCACTTGTACGAACCGGTGGTACGATAAACTGCAGATCATCGTCTGCAAGAACGGCAGTGCGGGTATCAATTTCGAACATACCGGCGTGGATGGCCATACTGTCCTCCGATTTGCATCGGATGTGTACACCGACACGATCCTGCGGTTTGCGAAATCTATCAACGGCCAAGCTCCGTCGCTATGGGCGTCGACCTCCCCGGATCCGGCAAAGCGAGACCCAGATTCGTTTGGCGATGTGCAGACCACCCCTCATAAACTGGAATGGGACATGATTCCAGAGCTCGGTACCGCACTTCGGTTTGCTGAAACTCGTCTAGCCGATCTAATCGGACAGAATGAGTTTGAGACGCTTGAGTTCAAGAACTATGGGAAGAATTTCATGACTTCCAACGGATTTAGCCCCGATGCGTACGTCCAGATGGCGTTCCAAGCCGCATACTACGGTCTATATGGACGCATCGAGTGTGTCTATGAGCCCGCAATGACCAAGATGTTCTACCACGGCCGAACCGAAGCGATCCGCTCTGTCACGCTCGAGTCCGTCGATTATGTTCGGACGTTCTGGGGGGAGAACCCTCCCATCAAAAAAGTCGATGCGCTTCGTAAGGCGTGTCAGAAGCACTCGGCAAATAGTCGCGATAGTTCCAAAGCGCAAGGCCAAGATCGCCACCTGTACGCCCTATACTGCATGTGGCAGCGCACCCTGGAAGATGTCGACTACGATGCCATGAGCTCCAACGGCCACTCCTACGCCACCTCCGAGACATCCGCCATCGGCTCCCCCACCCGCCGCCGATATACGTTATCCGACGACGGCTCTCCCCAGTACTCCCGAGCTGCTGAGCACGCGCACTCCCTCCCTGCGCTCTTCGCCGACCCCGGCTGGGACAAGCTCACCACGACCGTCCTCTCTACCTCTAACTGCGGCAACCCGAGCCTCCGCCACTTCGGCTTCGGGCCGACCAGCGGGGACGGGTTCGGCATCGGGTACATCATCAAAGATGGGTCGATCTCGATCTGCGCGAGCAGCAAGCATCGGCAGACGCGTCGGTTCATCGACGCGCTGGAAGCGTATTTTCTAGAGGCGCGGCGGCTGATTAAGGGGAGTCAGCGGGGGAGCTCGGCGGGGGCGTCGAAGGGGTCGAGTAGGGTGCGGGAGGCGGATGAGAGAAGGGGGAGGGAGGTGAGGGGGAGGAGGATCACGACGAGTGCGGTAGATGCGGCGGAGAAGGCGGTGGAGGTGGGTGGGGAGTCGGATGATGGGCTGGGCGGATGTAAGGCGCCTGTTTCTTTTTTGCACATCGTTGAGCAAGGTGTGGCTCGGGTGGTGAAGAGAAGCCAGAGACTTCAACTTCCTCACGGTTCTGCTGCGGTTCCGTTTATTCTTATTTCTTCTTATTATCCCCCATGCGCATCCACCTCCCAACCAGCATTACCCCTTTCTCCAGTTTCAACTCCGCCACATTCGAGGTCCGAGTCGGACAGCTCCGTCGCATCCAATCCGCCGCTTGACGCGCCAGGGCCTTCCGAAACCCTCCCGACTCCTCCTGCTTCTCCCTGGCTCAACCCCGTGTTACATGTTGTCAGTCAGCCTGCACGGGGATCGAGGATACGGATCTTGAAAAGGCGACATTGAGTATATGGAAGCCCACGCGAACGGTTTTCGATCGTCAAAAGCTGAGATTGTTCTGGTTGCATCGAATGGTGGCCTCATCACTCTACTCGCATTCTACCTCTCCTGCATCAAGCGTTTACTATTGTCCTTCATGCTCTCTGGCTTCCTTTCCACTCACAGTTTTCACTGCCCATTCACACTATCCCTGCTTCTTCACCATAGAGATTTGCTGATTCGTCTCTCTTCCCCATACAGATGGTTTCTTCGACTCGGGATTACTTCAATCGGCGCTCTTATCCGACAAGGCCGAAGATCTGCAGGCCTCGATGCAGAGGGAGAACGTGCGGAGGAATATCGGGCGGAGGCTGCAGTTGGTGGATTATTGAGATGGTGGATGTAAGGAACGATTGTTGATTATTGTATGATAACCTGATCTCTCTTAGAATGAGCGTATCTAGATCTTGAGCGAATGTCGTCTCAGTATTACAACCTTTTTACCTCGTCTGCTGTACCCTGTTCGACTTATCCCGCTGCTCGCCACTGGTTTCAAAGTCTCTTCGGGCGTCTGAAATCCCCGGATAACCAATCCGCCTCAACGCCTCTGCCAGCCTGTTCTCCGGCCGACTCAAATTCTTCCCGAGTAACTCGATCTCTTGCATAAGCGTACGCTCCAGATATAGTGTCCTGTACATCACCAGCAATCGCTCAAAGTAAACGGACACGCCAACGCGAATAACCGCTGATCCTGCATATCCCAATAAATCAACGCCGTGGTGTGTATCCTCGTCGTATCCTCATATCCACCAGCCGAGCTCACATGCCTCTGGCTTTCCGGATCTAGAATCTGCCCAACGCAACAACTCGGCACCACCACATTCATCCTGAACCCCTGCTTCTTCTTCCGCACCGCTAACGACGATGCAGGAGCCGAGAGGGATATCTCCGTGGTTGGTTGCCATTGTGGGATTTTTCGTTCTTTAGAATTTGTTTGGGTTTTCGGATATAGAGAAGGGTTCTGCATAGAAGCGCGGTAACGAGTGGATAATGCGATATCGCAAGCAAATGATTGTGATAAACGAATGGAAAATACAACATCCCAAGAAAATGAGTGTGATAAGGAAATATCAGAGAAACAGTGAGTGAGCTCCCTTTCCCCTGCTTTAATACAGCCCTTCAAACCATAACGAGCGTCCTGATGGGCAATCTAATGCACTGCAGAACGAAACACTTTATACCAAGCTCAGGGGGCGGGTCAAATGACTGAACCCTCTGAATAACCCTCTGAACCCTGAGTCCCGCCACGGATGCATCCCACACTTCGGGATGTATGACGTCATATATGATTTCGTCTCTAATTCATTCTGTCCAAGAGGAAATGAAATGTTGGTTTGTGATGTTAACACCGCGTCTCGCCTTTCAGTATGGAAGGTAATTGGGAACCTTCGGTTGAGTAGGCGTGTTTCCAGCATGCGAAGCTAGACCGTTAGAATGCAAAACACTGGAGAAATTTCAAGCAGATCGCAAGAATGTTATAATATAGTTCAGCTATTGGTTATGGAATTTGCAGCCGGTGTTACACATGCGGGTATTGGAATGCTTCTAAGCGGGTTTTAGTGTTTGTCTTGCCCTCTGTTTGGCAGACACATCGCCGCCTCCGATAAATTGTCCATGGGAATTTGTAAACTTTTACGTAGTTTCCTTGACTGTACCCTATAGAATGAGTCCCAATATATCCAACTACTACGACAGCCAGTGGCACTGATACGACAGACTACAGCATTTGCACAATGTCTACGAGCACAACAATCCCCATAAGGCCGTCGGGAAGGCCATTGCCAGGTAAGTCTGTCCTTTCTGCTTCTCTGGACCGCAATCCGCTAATATTTTTCAAACAGTCTTTTGGAAAGCTGCAGTACTCCGACCTCGAAATCATTTACGAGGGGAAATCTTTCCATGTACACAAGACAATTGTCTGTCCGAGGGCAGAGATTTTTTAGAAATGCCCGCGATGGGTAGAAGTGGAAGGTTTTCCATCGAGACATGTCCCGGGAGATACCTTGCCTCCAGGAAAGAAAAGATGGTGTAATTCACTTATCATCTGACCCGGAAGTTGCTGCTCCCCTTGGTGACCCTCACCTTATCGAATGTATGCTCCAGTATCTTTACAGGTTGGAATATATGGAATCTGGAGGACAACCACCGAATCCTTCGTCTGACTTCGGCGAACTAACTGCAGCTGAGACCAGGAAGAGGAAAAAGAGGGCCTCCATGAATGACTGTTCTTATGGCAAACCGACTTGGGGGACTTCCGTAAAAGATTCCAAATTTTTCTTCCATCTAATCCGCTCGTCCATATGCAAATTTGCGTATTGGCCGATTTCTACGGCGTCGAGGGAGTAAGGCGTTTGCACAAGAAATTTTGAAAGCTGCCGTTGATAGGAACGGGGATATGGAGACGTCAGTCAAAGACTTTGCCCTTATATACACCCTACCTCTTAATCGCGATAGTACTATCCAGAAGGTCCTCGAAGACCTTGTTCTAAAGCATACGTCAGTACTTAAAAATTCGAGGATCGAAGCAATTCTAAGCCCTAAGTCCACCATCGCTTTCACTCCACTGCTGCAGAACCACGCGGTTTGCAGCCACCGAGCTGGTGGTACAGATGTTTGAAAACTGCTGACACTGATGAAATGTAAATATCGACTGCTTGATGATAAAATGGCCTTTGCTGTATCACCCTAAAAGTGGTTTAGGTTTTCTAATTCCAAGCTCTTAATTGCACAATTTTAGACCGATTGACGCTGAGTATAGCAGCAGATGGTATTTAATTACGGCACGTACAAGTAACTATCACAACGACAAGCTAGCTGTACCATATGGCGTATGGATACCAGTCCTCGATGGCTTCAATCAGACATTCTTCCTTTCGATGATCTCCCATCTGCATCCATTAACGATATATCTGAACTGCAGAAATCAGCCTGACGTTTCTTCTTGTCTGACAGCATGGAAGTTCAATTCATTCTGAACGTCCAGCTGTCTTCCATGTTTATGTTCACTCCCCAACGTACTGCTTGTTCCAGACTTTCCAAGATCAGCCTATGATCATGTAACGCGAAACTTTTGGGCGCTCTAGGATTACAAGGGAAAAAGCACAGCTTGGTGTTATTTCCTGTCATCTAAGTTCTGCGCTACTCTGAAAGTCTGTCTGGCTACGGTTGAGGTCTGCAAGAACAATTGGGAGCGGATTACGGAATAGTTCATGGTAGTTTTTTATTGTTTCATGTTTGCGCTTCCAACACGCTATGACCGGCTCTCAAGGGTTTTACCAGGGATCCCTCAGCCTTGTGAAAGGACAACATGAATACGAAGTTGGATATTCACCAGCGCATTATGTTTTGTTTCAACCTCATGTCGACTTCATTGACATTAGGCGGGTTAAACAGGGCGTTCGTTCTTTGCGCTGAAACCTATTCCTTCAATTGATCTCGCCGATACAAGCGAAGTGCTCAGAAGGTTTCGTGACTATCCACGAGCCGGCAAATGATGCGGGGTCACTATACACGAAGCCCTTCACTACCCTCCAGGAGACGAGTTGCGCTTGTCGAGATACCCAATCCGTGGTGAAGTACGGAGTAATCACAGATAACTGATTTGGAGCGGCTCCCATCAACCAGAAAAAAGGTCGACACTTCGACACCTCCTCTAAGCCTTGCCTTTCATCCGGGAAGACGGGCATACAACCCAAGAGAGTGGTTCATATCCTCATGTCCGGCAGATACGTGACATCCTTCAAGGGCGTACGTTGATCAATACCGATATGGCGGACATAGTGGAACATACTCACACCATCCCTGACACCTTCTACCTTCCAAACTACCTCTATGATGAACCCGAGAAAGAGGACGTCATCCGAAACCGTCTCCCACGCAAACGACCAGAGGACTTCCCAAGTCCAAAACTCGCCGAGATAGCAGTGAAACTAGTCCGGCGACTCAAACACCGATATCACAAGCTTGACAAAGGGAAGATACGGATACTTATATTGAGGCCGGGAAAGTTCCAAGATCCAGTACAATTAGACCTCTTTGCGGCGGATATCGACGCGGTGAATCCGCCTAAATACGAAACACTTTCTTACGAATGGGGAGCGGGACCTGCCGAACCCGAAGTAATCCTGAGGGACTTCACGGTTCAGAAGAGCGATTGGCATAAGCATAAAGAGTTTCGGACGAAAGCTGGTCGACAGAGGGCAATATTGCTTCGAGTCATTGGTTGCTTCTTCCGCGTGAGAAGAAATCTATTTGAGGCGTTACGACATCTCAGACATGAGACAGAACCCCTTCGATTGTGGGTAGATGCACTATGCATCAACCAGAGAGATGTCAACGAGAAGAATGAACAGATCCGACGTATGGCCGACATATACAATCGTGGCTATAACCTGAAAGTATGGCTGGGAATGGATACCCCTAACAACGATGCGGCTCGAGCATTTGAATTCGCACAGGAAATTGCGACCAGGGCAAGAATGGACACATTGCATGACGCCGAGTTTGCTCCTGAGCAGTGGAAGGCTCTGGTCCAGGTCATGCGACGGAAGTACTTCAGCAGGCGCTGGGTTGTCCAAGAATTGGCGGCATCCAAGAAAGGCTCTGTATACTCTGGCGCAAATCAGCCGATACCATGGGAGAACTTGGAGTATGCAATTGCATTGTGCAAAAGAGTCTTTAATCCGAGTGCGACGGGATTGAAGACCCAGAGTGGCCTGCACTTCCTGTTTGACCGAAAGGCAATTGAAGCATACGGCGCCAGTGTGCTTGTTGAGAAGGCGGCCAATTTGCTCCGTGATAAAGATATCAAGCGGAAACGATACACGATCGAGTACTTGGTGTCAACTCTGACAGCTTTCGACGCATCCGATCCTCGAGATATTATTTACGGTGTCCTCGCTGTTGCTCGTCAGCCAGACACCCTTGGTACATGCAGAATCGTGCCAGACTATCAAAGGAGTGTGCTAGACACCTTCATCAACTTCGTGCAGCATTGCGTGGAGAGCGAAGGGACCTTGGACATCATCTGCAGGCCGTGGGCTCCTAGTCATACCATTTGGAAAGGGGAGGTCAGCCGCAAAGAAATTGATCGACAGGTGAAGACGCACCTCCCCTCCTGGATTCGAACGCTTGACGAATCCGCCTATGGCCCGCCTGAGACGATTTCTCGAGGACGAAAGAATGCAGACCCTTTGGTGGGCCACCACCCATTCTATAAGGCATGCAAGAGACTTGTGCCGAAGGTGTCCTTTGGAATCAGAACCCGACAGAATAACATTTACGACCGCCAGCATGGTGAGACAAGACTTGTCTTGAGTGAACTGTTTGACGGAACTATTATAATCGAAGGAATTGTGCTTGGCAAGGTGAAGTCGCTATCGCCGAGGATGGTACCTGGTGTCATCCCATGGGAGGTCTTGGAAATGGCAGGATTCCCGCACACAAATGCATACGAGGACCTCACACTGGACATGCTTCCTGATCGAATCTGGAGAGTTCTAACGGCAGATAATACAAGCCAATCAACCGAAGCGTTGGATAAGAGCTACTGCTTGCGAGCGCTCCAACTCCGCGACTTCCATGGCGACATCCATCTACGAGAGCTGATTGATGACCCCAATACCCCGAAAGATCTAGTCCCGTACCTGCAAAGAGTCCAGGATACGGTTTGGAATCGGAAAATATTCACTGGCGGAGCCGACGAGAGGTTCATTGGCTTGTGTAGCCAGAAGACGCTTGAGAATGATCTGATATGTATCCTTCATGGCTGCAGTGTCCCCGTTATCCTCCGTCAGACTACGGACAAGCCAAAGCTGGGTCAAGATCTGATTCCGCTGCCGAGAGAAAAATCACTTCCACCGAGGCGAGCGACAACAGTGAACTTTTCCTTCATGCCTTCCAGATCTCCAGAGAGACTCAGTCCAGAAACTCTTTCCAGCGACACCTACCTCCAGCCTGCTTCGAAAAGACGCCGCCTTGATGCCGTTCCAGAGACAACGGCAAAGAACTTCCTCCTGGAAACTGACGGGGAGAGCCAGGTATATGAAGAGCCGTTATCGATGGACATGGATCAGGACGAGATGGACACTACAACGCAGGGAAAACAGACCAGTGCATCCTTTCCCGTCTTTTCCAAGACTTGTGCATCGCCAATTCACGAGCCCATCCAGCCTTACCAACCGGAGAAGGCACAGCTTTCCGTTAAATCTATGAGACTTCTCTCTCCTAACTCGATCGGACAACACGGCAAAGGGGCATCGGAAGGCTCGAAGATGATCTATTACGAATTAGTCGGGGAATGTTACGTTGATGAATATATGAACGGTGAAGCGTTGGATTTCTCTCAGTTCACAAAGACGAAGCAAGAATTTACTCTTGTCTAATACCCCGTAACGCAGGAGGGTTTCCGTTTCGATCATTTCATGGTATAGAAGTAATGCTTCGGATGTACATATTCCCATGTGCTACGCCGGCCCCCTGAACAAGCCAACGTACTTTTATTTCTCTAACTAGATATGAATTATAGTGAAAGCACTGAGCAGTGCCCGTACTGAGGCCAACTGCTGAACTTGGAAGACAAGGTGGTAATATGTCGGAGCATACTGAGTTTCAACGTACCGGTATATAAATCGCTGTGTTCTACACTGTTGCACCCAATGCACTCATCAGATTTTGGCTGTTGACACTGTCTCATGAATTTTGCCAAAGTTTATTTGCGGGAGACGCATTATCCAAATTTATGAGTCCATATGTCGAATTAGCAGACTTTTAATCCACCCGGAGGAATTGATACCCGACGTTTGTTTGTTCGATTTGCCATCCAATTGCTATAGTACCTCCTCCTATTCAGCGATTAGCTTGATCTTTAATTGTAGCCTTGATTAGATTCATCATCAACTGTGATGATCAGATAAATTAATCCCCAAACCAGAATCCAATCGCCATGCCAGCAGGGATTCTTTGATGAAACAAGCAATGGAAGCATAGCTAAAGAAGCGAACGAGTCTAACTTAGATATATATTAGCCAAGAACCCTATGTTACGGGATGCTGCTGCATTATTTACTCACAGCTTATACACGGGAATGCTTGTCTAATAACATCAATTATCCGGGCCCGAACCAGCTAGGGGATATCAGACACAACAGCGAAAAGGCCCATACCGGATGATCCAGGATGAGTATCGGGCGAAATGGAGGGAAATGTGGCAAGCCGAAGCGGCTAGACCAGGAAGGAGAGCAAGGACATGGAAAGACCCGTGGGAAACCCAGTGCCTTAACCGGTTCGATGGCCTTCAGAAACACGAGGCCTCGGCGCTTATGGCACTCCGGACTGAGATAGTTGGAGTTAAGGGATGGCTCGCGAGAATTGGTGTCCCTGGAATCCACCCAGCGTGTGAGTGCGGTGCCCCCCGACAGTCTCTCCACCATCTCCTTGCGTTTTGCCCGCAGCGGACCGACCAGAGGATTACGCTCACCCAACGAGCTGGAACAACGGACTTTAAGAGGATATTGCATGATAGGGACAAGGTGCGCCACGCAGCAAGGTGGCTAATCGATGCGGGAGGCCTAGAGCAATACCGGGTAGCCAAGGAAGTTGAGAGGGAGGTAATAGAGGACTGGAAACCGTTCCAGCTCCTCCACGACGTGCCAGAATAAGCTCTCCGCGTAGGCGGAAACACCGACTCGTGCGGAAAGATAAAAAGGATTGAGATACTCTACTAAAGGGAGGAGGCGGGATTTTTCGTACCCGCAGCCTCATGGCTACGGGGAAACTTTTGCCCACGATAGACCAGATAGAATGCCGTGCTCATAGACCCGAAAGGGATCCAGATAGTACGTTAAATTGATTCTTATTATTATTATTATTATTATTAATAACATCAATTAGCTGAACGTCCACTATGTAATTACAATAGCTCTACTGTACCAGGACTGAGCCCCCAGTCACCTTTAGGGCATATGCCTTCCCCACACATTGACGCCAGATTAACTATTTCTTTGATCGAAGACGTTCATATTGGGTTTACCCCATACTGATATGAACGTGCGCCTCAACTGATCCGGATGCTCTAATCTTCCGATCATCCGTCAAGGCCGCGGAGGTCTGAGAGCTCTATAGGCTTTCAGTCGATGTAAACCTTTCTTGTTCAGATTAAATATATACTGCTCAACTCATTGTAACTAGATGAAACAATCTAGGTCGACTGTGTCGAGGCTCCCAAAATTCAATCCGAAGTAAGAACGAAGCGTCAAATATATGGGACATCGATTGATTCCAAGCTGGCCGCCCTGATTAGTTAGTGTATATAGGGCCTGCTAACAATGTGATATACTATTGCTAGATTTTTTATATATCCCAACATGGTCCGCGACACTGACATATAAAATAGAGACCTTCAATCCTGAGAAGAAGTAGATATTCAAGTCGAACTATTACTTTCGATCATCAGTATGAAGTGGTCCGTAGGTCTCACTCTCCCTCTCCTTGCTGCGGCCGCTCCACTGGCAGATGGGGAACGCAATCATGTTCTCAGTAAGCGAACCTTACTTCCACTGAAAATGGTACACTGAAAGAAAGTAGTCGAGCGCCAAGTGGGCGGTGGTGCAGGATCACCCTTTTCCGGCTTTTTTGGCTCAGGAGAGGCCAAGTTGCCAATCTCGGTGACGAAACTCGAGCCTAAAATCAACCCCAAGGCTACGCGTGAAGCGCTCGTCTGGGGCCCGTACAAGCTTCAGCCATCAAATGTACGGTCCAAATCTCCGAATTTTCTATCGGATGCTTATTCGTCTGCTAGGGCACACATGTTGGCGGTGGATTCAAGATGGACCCCAACAGCGACATTGTGACCGGCCGAATGGGAGGGCTATGTGCGGATTGCATGGTCCTCGAAGCATCGTCCGAGACAACATTCAAGGACGGAAAGCGAATGGGGTTGGGAGATGGCCTCTATACCCATCACATTCTGTTCATTGACTCGGGAAGACCTTCGGTCAAGTCACCGTTAAAGCCTGTCTGCACTAACGGCACAGCAGGTATGACCATGACCCGGCCAGGAGGAGGCGTTGTGGCCCCGATCCAAGAAACGGGAGGGATTGAAGATACCTCGCCCGGAATCTCGACAGGCGATAGCCATTCCCATGGTCATAAAGTCCGAAGAAGTTCTTCGCTTCCGCTTGACCGGCGACAAATGGCATTCCCGGGTATCTCGCTTTTGGTCGGAATCGGCCATGACGCAACGCCGCATGTATACGACGTCAAGGGCGATGATGTCAATGCTGGCTTCTACATCGGCGCTGGTGATCCCATTATCATGATGGCGGAGCTCATCAACTATGATCCCGCTGAGAAGGAGACGTATATCAAGCTGGAATATGAATATCTCTCAGGTGGCCGACCTGAGGGATATCTCGATGTTGTGCAGAATGCAATCAACATGGAAGGTTGCAAGTTTGCCGGGCTGTCAATTTGTATGCCTCTCTTTTTGACCTAGAGTCTTGGCAATATGTTTTGCTCCCCCAAGCAGCCACTGACGTTCTCCAGTTCCGCCAGCAGATGGGCCGGTCATTTATGAGTCGAACAAATATGATGTTATCGCAAACGGATATCTCATGAATTTGAGTAAGTGCGACAGGAAATAATAGCATCCAATATCCACTAACGTATTCCAAAGGCCCTCATCTCCATGACGGTGGTATCGATTTCCAAGTGTACGTCAACGAGAAGGAAGTCTGTAACTCCAAAGCTATTTATGGTGGTGGAGCACAAGCAGTCGGCGAGGAACCATGGGAGACGATCGTGGGATACGAAAAATGCCCCGAAGGCATCCGCATCGTCAAGGGAGATCAGGTACATATCAAGGCAAAATATGACTTGACGCAGCATCGACTGTAAGTGGAAATATATCCATATTATGTACCAACTTGGATGACCTGAACTGATGTGGACAATAGACGACCTTCTTCCGACGGCGACGACCATGCTCATGGAGAAGGAGCAGAGGGCATGGCCTTGTCCATCACTGTCTTTGCTGTTGAGTAAATATTGCTTGAATTCTACGAAACTTGTATGGAAGATGCAACTGAGAAATCTGTTGATGTAAAAATTGATCGGTGACTGCTGTTTGAAGTAGAAAATGTGAAATCATCTTGTAGAAAGTGAAGTGATCAACATGTTAGGTCCGCAACTGAATGTGAACTTGTTGATAGTGGTGAATATGGATTCGACTGCATTGAACTCAAATATCACTTTCCGCTTGAAACTCCCAGTTTAACAAGATATTAGCAAACACGACTAAGCGGTATTACCGCCATCAAGATAATGACAACCTTACCATCACTAAGAAGTGTATTGAGCTACAATGTGAGTTCCAAAGACCTCTTAGAGGCCATAGAAGTTCCGACTAATCGCGGGTTTGTCATCAGGCCGACCAAGAAGATGCTCCCGAGGAAGGCGAGATCATCAACCCATCATCCAGTCCTGGTGTGAGGAAGCAGCCCACAGTGGTCGACCATTACTATGTCAGGCCGCACGATCTCCCCCGATACTTCTTCCGCATTCAACAGGTTACATCCATCACCGAGTACGACCCCAACGCCGGGCTCATCGCCAACAACCGGAAGAGCGACTTTAAATTCGATTTGGCATGGCTTCGAGGGACGCTTGCAAATGCTGCAAATCCCACGCTCAGCATCGACAGTCCTTATGTGGCTCTTTTCCCCAATCGGTTGCTGGCACTTAGCTGGGTTTCGTTGACCCTGCCAGAGGACTCGGTCTTCTACCTCATAACTCTGGATTCGAGGAAGCTTTGGAATCGGATCATTTTCCGTCTCGGCGACTTTATCGGAGGATGGGAAAGCTACCCGCGGCAGCTCGAGTTGCAGATGCACTTTGACCCTTACTTTGCGCTCCATCGAGTGCCAAGAGATGCCGTGTGTGGGTTTGAAGACTGCTACAAGAACCAGAACGGTGAGTCGACCAGGTCTACGAAAACACAGTTAGTCACTGACATCAATGAAGGGGATGTGCACCCTCTCCTCCCAAGCGTTTTGCTTCCTCCGGAAGAAAGCAATAGGAATGCCATAGCCGATTCTCTCAATAGGCCGGGCATCGATATCAACACCCACCTCAGAAACTAGGCTTTTTAAGGCCAGTTTTAAATCCATCCACTCTCACTATTCGAAGGCTCTTGGAAAATCCAGGGGTTTTGCTGATGAATTCCTCTTTTGTCATGGTTGAAAAGATGTACTATGTAGGGCTCCTCTTTCTCAAATGAGGGCAGCAAATTGGCACGCGCGTAGCTACGTGGAAGGCAGTACATACCTACATAGGAACCAAGCACGCCGCCTCTTGGAGAACAGCAAACTCAGCTGCGATGAAGAGGCTTATGGGATAGTGGGATCAATCTAGGAGCGGTTGCTAGGTCCCGTGACGGCGGCAGCGTAGCCATGTGAACAGAACCAGCTGACGGGACATCATTATGGAAGAAGCACGTATCAGTACTGCAGTTCATCAAACGTCCGGTACTGGAAACATAAATGAGTAGGCGCTTGCTGTCAATGAGGCGTGAATGATTCAATAATGAATGTCGAGGGATCTGATGTGCGGGTTGAAATCTTGTCGCCTTTGCAAGGCATACAGCAGGACACAGATGCAATAGATTGATAGATTGATAGATTGTTGCCTTAGTTATAGTATCCATAAGTTATGGGTATGGTATCCGCCCCCAACCAGCGCCGCCTGAAGACTTCCAATTATGATTCCAAGCACCAACTTTTAAGTGACAGTATGCTGAGTGCAGCTCGGACATCGTACAATTTAGTCTAGTCGCAGTCGGAGTACGACAAAATATTCATTTCGGCAAAAGGCCGCGGACGAGCGTAAGTGGTTGACCTTTGGTTGGGATGAAGCGGTTCGTAAGCAGAGTCTAGCTTCCTCTACAATATCAATCCAGAGGCCGTTTTCTCTTTGTTCGTCGTTTCCAACCATCTTTCAAAATCGTTGTGTCTCAATTTCAGGCCTATAAGATTTCCATTGCCTGGCCATTATGCCTGTCCCAAGTCCAGACGTTGAGACTTCGCCTTCGACAAGGCCAACCAACACAGACGGAGCGTGGGACCCAGCTTTCACCATTTACCAGGCCGTAACATCTCAAGACCTTGCAACTACCTATGAGTTATTCATCGCCTATACCGATTGGCTGAACCTTGATCTCTACTTTCAAGACTTCAAGACCGAACTTGCCACCCTGCCCGGGAAATATGCGCCTCCAAGTGGATGTCTTCTCCTGGCCAAGCCTGCCACGACGGGGGGAGCTCAGGGAGTAATTGCCATGCGTCCGCTGCCAAGCGTAGGTGAGGCCATTTGCGAGATGAAGCGCTTGTATGTGCTTCCGAGTGCTCGTGGCATGGGAATCGGGCGGGTCTTGATACGCGAAGCTGTTAGAAGAGCGGAAGAGAAGGGATATAGAGAGATGGTGTTGGATACCTTGCCATCCATGAAGGGGGCGATCACCCTATACCGGAGCGAAAGCTTCATTGAACGAGATGCCTATTACGAGAATCCGATCGAGGGTGCGATATTCTTCAGGAAGTGGTTGGGGCGATGAGCCCCTGAAGCACACGGAAAGCTGGAGTCAATCGGGTCGAATCAGTTGGAGCGAAACTGAAGTCTGGAGGAGGTCGAAGTAAAATTAGACTAGAGCCTCCGGGAAGGTATTCGATGATCTGTGTCTCCTCAGAGTGACAGTTTATCATTCATTCAAGGCTCCGTTTCGCCAGCTTCAATATTCGTCTTGCTTTCATTTCATCTACCAGCGTACCTTGCATGGCTCCTCATCTTTCATATGCTACTTCCGTGGTAATAAAACTTACCTCCCATATGTTCATGTGAAAATGGGTACGGTCAAGGCAATGCCGAATCTAATCTTATCTCTCACATATATTGACCTTATTGAATCAGGCAGGGAGGCAACAGCCTGATACCTGCCTATGATCTATTCCTCCTTGAACTCCCTCACTTCAAAGTGCCAACGGGGACGATTTACCTACCCTTCTTGATGGCAGCGAGCATGATAGGCCACGACGATATGAACCTTTCTATATTCCAGCAGCAAGTGCAATTCCACCACATTCTAACCGTAGTGAAGCTAGACACCGAACTAAGGATTGATGGCGACGAAATGGAGGAAGTACTCCAACCCGGAATCACTCCAGATGCCATGGAGACTGGGCAAATGGAGGCGAAACGGAAGAATTTGGAAAAGGTTCTTGGATATCTGCCTATGCATGACCTCCTCCATTCGCATAGGGTATGCCGCGACTGGAGACATACGATCAGCAACTCGATAAGCCTTCAACGGGATCTCTACTTTGCACCGAAGTGCGCGCCTGCAGAAGGAGCAGAGACTCCCACCGTCAACCCGCTTCTACTCGTCAAATTCTCGCCGTGGTTTGTCGAACACAAGTCCCATCCCAGCGAGGAGGAGCTAAATTTCATCGAGCGTGGGCGGAAGGTCAATCATCTCGCAAGCTTCCCAACCTTGAACCGTTGTCAGGATGGATTTGCCCGCCCAGAAGCGTCGTGGAGGAAGATGCTCCTTTCACAACCGCCCATGGCGACAGCCGGCGTGATTTAATGGAACATCTTCGACACTGTGGAGGGACAGATCACTCGTGGCTCGAACGTTCAGCGGAGCAATCAAATTGTCTATTTCTGCGAGCTCTACAACATCGCCGAGCATCTCATGACGACGCAGATCACCAACGCCTCGTTTTCTTTTCAACCGTTTATATCGACACAGAATGATTTAGCAGGTCTCATGATCTTCATCTATCCGATGTTGGGTCCGGAATTGATGAAGGCGTACCGGTTGAAGAAGCGAGATTTCTTCACAAGGAAGACCGATGGATATATCCAACTTGAACATGGCAATCAGTTGATTGTGGAGAAGAGGAAGGTGGACAGGGTACGGAACAGTTAGTTATTAGAATAATTATCCAAGATATGGTGACTCTAGTGACTGGCCTGCCGCCTTACGAATCGGCCTGGGCGTCAAGCAATCCCCCCACTTCCCCAGCACTGAAGAAACGTGCCATTCATGGTTATACAATTTAGTCAATTTTACAAAGTTTAGATCTGGACGCTTGATCCTATCGGTACTCGCCGAACGTCAAGCCAATGCTAATCATCGTCGACCAATAATACTAGCATGTGCATAATCTCCCGGCACTAAGGAAGCACTAAGCTCTTAATCACCGAAGATCTACGGATCAAATCTCCAACGCGTCTAGTTGCCAAACTACACCTGCCAAAGATGGAATAAACAACACGCTGCCCAAAGCCACTATCTGATAGGATAGGACGGGATGTAGAACTCAGAAAGAGCAGTAAGATGATGGATAACCTCGTACCGGGTCTTCGAATCGCGTAGACACGCTGAGTTGTTTAAAATCGGGTACTTATCCGGCTCCAACATGGAGAGAGGATGGCAAGCGATTACCTGGGCTTCGAAAGTGCTGGAACAGGCTGGGATTGTGGCAATTGGAGGTCAATAAAAGTCAAGATGAAGTTCGTATATCTTGCAATCGGAGCCAGCATCGCTGAGGTCGCAAATGCCGCTCTGTATGAGAATACCACGAGCGCAAACCATACGTGCTCGATCCGTACGTATGATCTGAACTGAAGGATAGGTTTCAGAGCTAAATCGAAATCCCAGAGACGCCCTACCTTTCATGTTCAACCAACGCCAACCCTGGGCTTGTCGATAGTTGCTGTGTCGAGACCTTTGGAGGGTTGGTGATGGGCACGCAATTCTGGGACACATATACGGGTCTGGAATCGAAGGGACAGCTGCTTCCTGAACGATCTTGGACGATCCATGGTCTCTGGCCGGACTTCTGCAATGGTTCATACACGCAGTACTGCGACCTGAGCCGCCAGTTTGATCCCGATCCGTCCCCGAATACGACGAACAGCTTGCCGAATGGTATGTAAAGTCTCCTTGCGCGGCATGACTGAGGAGGCTGACCAGGAATAGGCACCGTGGTCCCCGCGTACGGTGGCCCCGATATCAGCCCCGTCTTCGAAGCGTTTGGAAAACGGGATCTGCTGGAATACATGAACAAGTAGTCCATCCTCTTCTTTTACGCAGCATGCATCCCTATCCCAAACCACAATTCTGACACATTCCCCTAGATTCTGGATTGCCCAAGGCACTCCTAACTGGGAGCTTTGGGCCCACGAATTCAGCAAGCACGCAACCTGCTTCTCGACGTTCGACGTGGCGTGCTACGGGCCGCAATACCGCGAGAATGAGGACATCATCGACTTTTTCGAATCTACCATCCGCTACTTCAAGAAGCAGCCGACATGGGAATGGCTTGCTCGATGGGATATCACACCGTCCAACAGCACGACGTACTCGTTCGCCGAGATCCGGGATGCGCTTGCGTCGGAGTATGGTGCGGTCCCGTACGTCGGATGCTCAGGGCCGAAATATAACGACACGAAAGCCGGTCGTGGGAGTTCTGATAATGGAGGTACGGTATTCAATGAGGTTTGGTACTTCTCGCATGTAAGTTGGCCCTCTTCCATCCGCTCTGGGGGGGATGCTAATAGAATGCAGGTCTTTGGCAAGCCGCAATATGGGGATTACGTCCCTACGGACGTTGGATCGTTCGCGACGACATGCGCGAAGACACCTGGGGCAATCCGGTATCCTTCACGTACGAATGGCTCAGAGTGGAGCAGGAATAAACCGTGATAGGGAATATCAAGTTACTCTAGACGGTTCTGGAAGGATAATGCCGTGATAAAATAGACGATAGATTCGTGGACCTCGCGCAAGGTGTTTCGAACCTCCAAACAAGCTTGACAACTTAGACTTTCCCCTTCAATAAGCACTGGCGGTCTGGCGCGACAATCGGCACACATCCTCGTGTTCGTCGTTCTAGTTGGCCCTTTTTAGGCAGTGCAATTTAATGCAAACATACCATCCAGTCACAACTGTTCCGACAACCCCCTCCCTGTATCCAACCATTCCTACCTGGGATAGAAACCATTCCGCTGGGCCCGGGGTTAAGCAATATGCTCGCCTGCTCCGCCTCCAGAATTCGCGTGGACGCCCACGGAACGATCAGAGAGCGGCACAAGGGGCATGGAACGTCATCTCCCAACCGAAAATGCAGGCTCGGACGATTATGGTGTGCCATGCCGATTGGCGAAGGACATGCAACCCCCCTCACCATCCCTTCTTCGCTTGGGATACCGGTACTTATCATTAAGTTATGTTCTTGTCGATTGAAAGAATATAGAAGAGAGTTGGATTCATGATCTTTGCTTTGCCTTTGCCCATCGAATTTTCAAGCAGCTAAACAATGGCGTCGACCCAACCAGCAGCTGACGATCTGGCGCCTAGCGCTAGCCCCAAAACATCCCCAAGCGGGAGCCCGCTGAACGAGGAGCACGGCGATGTGAGTTGTACCACCAAAGAGGCTACGATCTTGGTTACACAGCTGATATGGGATCGTCTAGACCGATTCGGCATATGATGAAGGTTCACTGTACGTCATTGCCGTACTTCTTCCTCTTAGGGAAGACGGAAGCAAGGTCTAACATTGCGACCAAGCAATCTCTCGACGGCGTCGGTGCCAACGAGCGTGTATCAGTATCGAAAGGAGCATGGCAGAACATATCATGCGTATAAAGATGGGCGTAAGTGATGGTTCAAAGGCCTCCTTGGGAAATCAAATACTGATATCGCCGACAGAATATAATTTCCCCAATGATGCGGTATAATTGCGATCTAAAGCAAATATTGACTCCTGAACCGCTGACTAGAAGATAAATAGACGGAACTAGATCGATTAGATCTCCAGCATATGATATTCCTCCTCACCTTCGACGGAAAGCTGCACAATGCGCCTATCAAGAATGATATCCACCACGTTCTGGACGTTGGATGTGGAACGGGTCTTTGGGCGATGGATTTTGGTATTAAATGATATGGCTATTCAGAGAATATTTGCTGATCTTTCGAAGCGGATGCACATCCGGAAACAAAAGTCCTTGGGATTGACCTAAGCCCCGTTCAGGATTCCTTGTACGCCGGAACCCTTTTGAGCGTTCCTGTGCCCTGCTGATGTGCTCACAGTGTTCCTCCGAACCTCGAATTTGAAGTAGACGATGCGAATGAGCAATGGCTGTTCAAGAACAAATTCGACTTCATCTTCGCTCGACAACACCACAGTGCGATCGAGGAAACGAAGCTGATAGATCAAGCTTTTGAGTACGTGCTCTCCTCATCCTTGATTCCATTCCATCTTGCAGTTTGATCGGCTATGTTCTGATACTTGGTTAAGCAACCTCGAACCTGGTGGCTGGATTGAATTACAAGAGCTCTGCCTCCCTTGCGTCTCCGACGATGGCACCCTCTTGTCTGACTCCGCGCTCCTTCGGTGTTTCAACCTTCTAGTCGAGGCATCCAAGAAGATCGGCCAACCAGCCGACTCCCCAAAGAATTACGAGCCCGCGATGCGCAAGCGTGGGTTCGTGAACGTGGAGAAGCATGTGCACAAATGGGCGACCAATACCTGGCCCACCGACCCGAAGGAAAAGGAAATCGGGAAATGGACGAAGGAAAATCTCTTTCAGGGAATTCAGGGGTTTGCTCTGGCGCTGTTGACCAGGGTGTTGGGGTGGGGAGAGGATGAAGTGGAGGTGTTGCTGATGGACGTCCGAAATGAAATCAAGAATACCGAAATTCACGCATATTGGCCGTTGTGAGTAATGAACAGCGTGGTGGACGTGAATAGGCGAGCTACTAACTATGTATAGGTATGTTGTCTATGGTCAGAAGCCAGAGAATCCGACAGCATAAAAAGTTGATTCGGTTTCAAGGCCGTTATGTACTGGACCAGATCAGTAGCAGCACCGGAAAGGACATGACGAAATAGTGTAAATAGCGTGGGATACCCTCATTTAGCATGGAATTGGACTCAATGAATTTGTGCACTGCTTTGACTGCTATTTCTCCAACCGCTAGAACTATTGAGTTACTTGATCTACACAACATGCAAGAAGGGCTTTAACCGTTGATTTTCATTCACCTCAAAACCACTCCTACACATCTTCGTTGCCCTCCTTAGAAAAAGGGTTCCATCTACCAATATTACCCTCCAAGTCATCTTTGCTGACTAGCATAGGTTCCAAATTCCAAGTTTCTTTTAATATCTCACGTTTCGAAAATCCGGATCGTATCATGTATTTCAGCACGTTGAAGACGAAATCTAGGGTTTGTACAGGCGCCGGTATTGTGGAATCAGTTGAGACTTGGTTGATGCGATTCAATGTATTTCCTAGGAGGCTCTAAAATTATAAAACGTTCTTAGGTATTCACACTTTTCGTGAACCATCCCAGACGAACCCATACAGACTTGCTACAGAATCTATCATATGCATTTGCAAGACATGAAAAGATGAGATAGAAGAAGATGCGCCAAAGTATCCAAAGCACGACACAATAATTGCACTCAGAGCGTCGCTATTGGCGAAACCAATGAAGCTGCAGGCCATGCCATTGTGAGTTTACATGTGAGGTACTTAGTACAATTGTGGTTGCACAACATGATAGCCAGTCAGCAGAGAGGGATGAACCCCAGAGATGCCTACCTTGCTTTTTGTTCTGATCGTCTGTTCGATAAGGCAAGGGAAGGCAGTCCGAGACTCCCGAGATCCCATCGCCAGGTCATTATCCAAGGACATTGAGCGATGGCGGCAACGGACAAATATTTTCAGTTGCACCTTCTCAGGGTTCCACTTCCTTAATAGACTCTTCGGCATAGCACAATGGAGGCTTTACTATAATGCGACAGACAGTACATACCTGATACCAACTGTAGCCACCTCACATATCAACCTGAGGAGATCGTGAGTCTTCACATCTGTGGTTGCAAAGACAGTTCCATCAGCTGAAATGATATTCGGTCTTATGCCCCCTATGCTTTTTTTATGGCTTATTTAACTCTGCTCCCCTTAAGTTGAGGGTTTTCGTTGAGAAAAATCTTTTGTGGCTTTCAGCCTTCTGTCTCCAACGGCTCCATACAGGAAAGACTGCAAATTTTCTCCGAGAAGGCAACATGAAGAAGGCGTTACTACTACTCGAAAGGAGTCAAGGAGGCAACCATGTCCAGGGTTATGGGGTACAATACCATAATAATATTGGCGGATCGGATTGTGTGAAGTTAGAGCATCAGGATGTCGATCAGCATGAATTACTAGAGAGCGGAGAGAAATGAACGATTATTGGTCCACTTTAACTAAGTTAACTTAGCCTTCCTGCTAACTAACTAACTAGTTAACTTAACTAACTACTCTAACTTAGTTAATACACTCATGTTTGTTTTAACATCATGGCAAGGCACATTAATATAATAATATTGCTACCTCGTCGCACCCCACCTCCCAACTCTTCCCCAACTCACCGCTCGAATTCTTGTCCCTGCTCAAGGTGGCTTTGTTAGAGAGTTGGGTTGAGAGCCGTTCTTGACGAGGTATTGGTCAAACAGAGCCGCATCGGCGCTTCGATGCGTTCAGCCGACATGGAAATGGTTAGACCCGCTCCTTGAGGCGTTCGTATACCACCGGGATGAAATTGTAATACTGTCATAGTCAGGGTGGTGACCCGCAAGTCCACGCCGTCTTTGGATTCGAATGGGGAGTCCCCTTTACCAGGCGTTTCGTGAGGGCAAACAAGGGCCAATGACAGTACACCATACCATGCCCTGCAGAAGTCCCAATAGGAGAAAGTTGTGAATAATGCATCGACCGGTTCGTTTCTTCCTCTATGATATGTGGAACCTCTCTGGTTGAGTCTCTGTCGGAGCCTTGCGCAGTATCTGGGGATTAAAGGGCCACCGTGAGCCCTATCATTGGACATTACTTGAGATTTCATTCCTGTCTGGTCCACCTTCAATTCCTAAAGTCCTAAAGTTTGAAATTTTCCTTCGTACGAATCCCGTCAACTTTCTCCGATATGGGAGAATCTTCAAGATCAAGGCGGATTCTACGCAAAATTCAAGGCCGCTTTTCGCGCCGGTCCAAATACGAGCCTAATGACATTTCACACCGCAACGGCCAAACCGACGGCCAAGTCACAAATGCGACGATAGAAGAGCTTCCAGGGGAGCGCGAACGTTCTCCCAAGAACTGGATAGCGATTTTCGGGGATAGTACATCAAGTGAACAGCTTGGAGAGAATGGGTCTTCGCGAACAGATCCAACACATGTCACTGAAGACGGGACGTTGACGGGAGACGACTCTTCCCAGCTACTGGACGGCCCAAGGGCGGGAGACGAAGTCAATTCGTCCACCCAGGAACGCACCGGCATATGGTCTAGGGACGGGAGGCCCCTAGATATCAGTCCAGCCCATATACCGCCTAATCTCCCGGTGGAACAAGACAATCCCAGATCCGCGCAAGAAGTCCCGGCACGGGACTCGACAGATAGCAGTTCAGCGCATCTTCTGGACTTGCCAGCCACGAAACAAGATGTTCCTGAGGATCAGCGGCGGCTTTCTACCAACGAAGGCGCAGGGTCAAACCCTTACAGTCCAGTGCTAGGACCCAAACCCCTAATACCCCTTCTCGACTCAGATATTAGGTTAGCAAATCCCGCAACGACCTGTGCAAGCTCCATGGACATCCAGGGACTTCCGCTGGACAATCAAGCCGATTCCAATGCAGAACTATGTGACGAATCTGAGGAGCAAGAATATGAAAATCCCCAGGTTATTGCCCGACGCGATCTTAAAAATCGAATCGATGAAGCGTTAAACCCCCGGGGATTTCTTACCTACCCGTTGCTTTTGAAGATGATTGCTGCTGAAGACATCGACAAATGTCTACCGAAGGCCTCAGCACCGCTTCTTGATTTTGTCAAAGAGTATGCCATAACGCTCTTCGCTGTCGCCTTGTTCGCACTTGGACCTAAGGAGGATCTCAAAAGCGCGATGCAGTCTTTCCAAACCCACGGGCTCCGAGATACCTCTCTCCCAATTGATAAGATTTCTACTCGCACCTGCGGAGTAGTACCAAGAGTCTCATGCTGTCGGGATTGCTGGCCGGACCCAGCCAGAGAGAGTTTGTGCAAACATAAACCAGAACTTGCAGCATTCCATCACCAGCCGTGGGACACACACTATCGCGGAGAGTTCTTCGAGAAGCAATGGAAGTTCGTTCTTCCATTATTTACTGGAGATCCATTTGAGCTGATCCTGGACGAGCATTACAAGCTGCCGATTGTTGACCAAAGTGAAAGGCCAGTCGGGAGTGGACATTTCAGCAGCGTATACCATGCAAAGCTGCTTGTTAGCCAACAAACGGTTCTGCTTGAAGGGAATTTCACAGAAGAGCATGGTTTGGACCTCTGTGATGTGGCCGTAAAATTGATCAAACCGCTCCCCGACAAGGCTTTTGATGTCAGAAAAGAATGGCGGCGTGAATCTGAAGCAATAGTGAAATTCAATGGTCACAACCACGAGCACATTGTTCGAGGAATTTCCGCATACTATCACCAAAATAACTATGCTGTCCTCCTTGAATGGGCAGATGGTGGTAATTTGCGGGAGTTTTGGGGGAAGCATCCCCGTCCAGAACTAAACGGGCAAAGGATGCTCCAGGTTCTTGGCCAATTACGCGGACTGGTTGATGCGATCTACCATATTCACTGTCTATCAAGGAGCGACGGCTTAACTAGGACAAATTCTGTATCCTCGGTCTCGATGGAGAATTTAGGGCCAGAAGTCCGTTTGACGGAGTCAGAAGCTGTGGGAGACTCCAATGGATCTGGCGATCTTTTAAGCAACGAGAACTGGCGACTTGGAGATATCAAACCTGACAATATCCTCGTCTTCACAAACAAGACATGGCTCGGAGTCCTGAAACTTGCGGACTTTGGGCGAGCGAAAAAGCACAAAGAAGCCACGGCTCTTCGTCGAGTTGGCACAGATGAGAAATACGGGACGACGCAATACGAACCCCCAGAAGCAGTCACCGGCTCAAGGGATCGGATCAAACGACCCCCAACAAGGTCCCGTTCCTATGATATGTGGTCAATCGGATGTGTTATATTCGAGATCATTCTCTGGCTTCTATATGGACCTGAGGAGAGAAAGGCATTTGCACACCAGTCCCGCGAGTCTGATACATCGGGCCATGGCTCTGCTCGGTCGCCATATTGGACCCTTGATATGGAGACGCCGTTAAAAGCGAAAGTGAGTGATTTCGTCACCCGTTATATCAATCACATACGAGACCATCATCCTGCGTGTAAGGGAACTGCATTGGGGGAACTTCTCGCTCTGGTCCAGGACAAACTCCTGGTTGTCGACCTGCCTGAAAGAGACTATGATGACGCTCCGGAAACGCCTGGTCGCCGAACGACTGCCAAGAATTTACTCCAGTCTTTGGACAACATCATCAGAAAAGCAATGGCTGACGAAGGCTACCTCTTTACTGGTGCAAGCGGAAATGAACAGAAGCCTTCCAGCTTCGACGCAGATGAATCTAAGCATGAGGGATCAACGGTTCGTCCGCAATCAACGCGGATGGGCAACTTCGGGCAGCATTTGGACGTGCCTTCTCCGGAAACTCCGAGGGTAGACAGCTATAATCATCATATCAAGAACATTTGGGAATATATCTCAGATGATGATTTCGGCAGAAGTGTCCTTGGCACCGACACTCTCCAACCAACACTGCGAAGTCTCCTGCCGGAGGACCACTCACCGCTTTGTACGCGATGTCGGAAAGTGGATTTCAGCTCTCGAGATTTTAGAATCAAAGATTTGATGATCGCACTTCAAACAAGATCAAGGGAAGACGGCTGCCTTGTCTGCGCGACCCTTCTGCGCGTGTGCGAAACATCTGGGATTGGCGAGAATAAGTCGGTGGACTTTGACAGAGTTCGGTCCGGACTGACCCTTGACGGCTTGGGTAGCCTGCCGAGAGTATCAATCTTTGGTGCAGATGGTGAGTGAACCATAGAACTTGCCGCTGGATCGAACCAAGAGACAATATCAATACTGACCCGTATGCAGCAGAATTCCAAGAGTGGGACACGATCTCGTCATATGTCCGTCCTGGAATACCCATATTCCAAAACCCGGGAGAAGACGGGCATATGAAGTTGCTCCGAACTTGGCTCAAAGATTGCGACAAAAATCACCGCGGTTGCGATCAAAAGCAGAGAAAAGAACTGCCGACAAGGCTGCTAGATGTCGGTTGGCCAGATGAGGACGTAGTACGCCTAGTCGAGAAGAATAAAATCCTGAAAAGAGGACACAAATTCCCCAAGTTTTTGGCGTTCTCCCATCCGTGGGGTGATCGCAATGTTCATCAGCATTATTGCACTATACCGGACAATGACACGAGTACGACTAAGGGGATTTTTCTAAGCGATATCAAGAATCATGGCGTCTCTGACAAAAATCTACCCCAGACGTTCCGAGATGCCGTGCAGATCACTCGGAAACTCGACGTTCGTTATATTTGGATCGACTCACTCTGCATCATTCAAGGCCCTAACGGCGACTTCAAGCCGGAGTCAGCGCGAATGGAGAGTGTTTTCAGCTCCGCATACTGCACCATTGCAGCTAGCAGCGCCGTGGGTACCAATTCGAATGTCCTCAAGTGCAGGTCGTCCCAGGCAATCGTCAAGATTGAGAAAGATGACCGACCTCTCTATCTCTGCGAATCGATGGATAACTTCCAAGAAGATGTCCTCGAAGGCCCGTTGAACAAGCGTGGCTGGGTCCTTCAAGAACGAGCTCTCTCCCGCCGGACGATATATTTCACCGACAAGCAAACGTATTGGGAATGCGGGGAGGGGATTCGATGCGAAACATTGACGAAATTGCACAAGTGAGTTTCTCCGAGAAGACAATTCCCCTTCTCAAGACGCAGACTAACATAACCTCTAGTTCCCAAGCGGCATTCCTAGGTGATCCTAATTACCCAGAATACGCGAAGAAAGCCGCAAAAGGGGCCCGAATATTCCTTTTCGAGGGTCTCTACGCCCAATACTCCAAACTTGCTTTCTCCGTCCCGCAGGACCGGTCTAACGCAATCAAGGGCCTAGAGCAGCGGCTAGGAACCGATTTCGGCGGCCGCGCGCAGCATGGGATCTTCGAGAAATACTTCCACCGAAGTCTACTCTGGCGACGAGCTGAAGATCAAACAATGACCAAAATTGAAATAGATCCATCTCTCAATCGAGGTCGGCCGTCGCCTTCGTGGTCATGGATGGCGTACATGGGAGAGATTGAGTATATGCTGATCCCGGGGCGAGAAGCGGACTGGAATCGTAAGCTTTTTTGGCCAACGGAAGAGGCTGTGGGGAAAGTGACGCTCCAAGGGGATGCAACGAAGTATGCAATTCCTCAAGGTGCAGCCGATGACGAAGCTAAAATCGTCTTCGATTTGGAGCAACACCCTGCACATGAGAAATTGAGATGCGTGGTCGTTGGGATCAGCAAAGCCAGTTTGAATCCCGGCAAGCATCGTCACTATGTCCTCGTTGTTTACCAGAAACCTGATTCAACGGACATTTATGAACGAGTTGGAGCTGGATATCTGCACAAGGACTACATTTTCAAGGAAACGGCCATGAATATCACGATTGAATAGTCTGTCCGAGATTCGTTTCATTTGGAGTCGCATGTCGCCTGGGGAATAGAGTATTGCAGGTTATCATTTAGGTCGGGAATGTAGTAGCCTATAGGTTGCCACTCAGGTTAATTAGGTACCCGGTGTATCATCCAGTAATTACAGTCTTTTCATCAGCTGCAGAACAATCCGAACGATCGTAATCCAATCTCTCGGTAATAATACTTTGGTATAGCACTTTAGGATCGATGCGGTAATCTTCAACCACATGCCGACTCCAGATTTTCCAGGCGTCCGTTCGCGGCAGGAGATCCGCCTTCTCCAACCAATCTTTCACGCCATTTCCCACGTCCTTGAACCGTCGCAGCAGCATGCCGTATACCTCCGTCCGACTTTGAACCTTCGCTCTTTCTATCAACTTCAACTCTGAAAGTCGACAGGTACTATTCAACTGCTGCCCCAAAAGTAGGTTAACTTGCCCTAGCGCATTCAACAAGATAAACGCCAGTTGATCTGTGGTGGACCCGTTCGGAATTGTCGTGAAAACCAGCAACAACACCATGAAACTTCCCACCCTAGTCAGAGCTCGCCATATTACCGCTGAAGGGAATACGCTGTCTTTGTATGTGAGACCAGCGATGGTCCAGGTTTTGATGTCTCTTCGGCTGCCTTCCAGAATGAAGACCGAGTTGGACCGCCCAAGGATATATACCGCATCCGGGCCGTCCGGTTCCGATACATTGGATCCTTCAATCTCGGTAGGGCGGACGTTGAAGTGCTCGATGACACGCGTGAAGATTGACCAGCCGGCGAAGACGACACAATTGGTCATCCTAATCCAGGTGGTGCCTGGGAGGTAGGCCAGACAGGCGAGCCCTACCGCGAAGAGCAACCAGGTGAAAAATACCCAGATCCATACCAGAATATGGCAACCTTTGACCCTGTTCCTGATATGGCCTCCTGTACTCGAGGGAGGGATCCGAAAAATGTGGCATTTCCCATCTTTCAGCAGCCCTTGAGATTTGATTGCATTTTCCAGTAATATATTCCGCAAGGGTGCAGTTTTGCACCCGTAGGGAGAGAAGTAAGTCAGAGAACTTGCTTGTTCCTCAAGCAGATTGTAGGATCGGATGTAGGCTTGAAGGCCGACGACAGGTGCGGCGGATATGCACTGAGCAAGGCATCCGCCGCTAAGCCGATATCTTTGTTCTTCTGCTTCGCCTATGAGGATCATGAACGAGCTGACGTCGAATCGCTATGACTCGGCTTGATTCCAGTCGTTTAACATATTTGAAGACCAGATATAGGTTTTCCTGCTTCAGAATGGTGGGAAGATAAGAAAAACAGTTAGGTAAGTGATAAGACTGGGGTTTTAATGGCGGAAGTGGAAATGGCTTGCTTTATGGTCTATACTTCAAGTGGGCGGACTGCATGCATCACAAGGCTGGACAGTCGCATGGTTCCAACCAAATGTGTGAGAGTAAGGCTAACTTACAGCAAGCTCATATCTGCCATGATATGGCGAAGTAAACAATTGACGATTATCGTGATGCTGTACTGATCGCCAAGACCTAATATGTAGCAACAAGCACAAAAGCAGCAGAAGCATATAACATTGACGAGGCTTAATCCCAAGACTTGAGGAAAGGAAGAACAAAATTCTGCGCATAGCACTTACAATCAAGACCCGAACTGTAACAAAGAATTGACCGACCTAGATAAGGCAGAGACAGGCTGCATGCTCGCAATCCAGTCACTGCAGGCCAAGAGGATGCAACCACACCAGGATACGAACTGAGGCTGGACACTGCATTAGATAATAAGCCTAGTGAGGCATAAACATCAAATGGATGGATTGAAGTTTTATCTCACCCGGCTTGAAAGCAAGAGTGCATGTCCCCAAGCCATACGTTTTCCACGGTATCATCGATTGCCTTCGGGATCAACACTTCCCGCAGCCTTGGAAACTCACATTGGGAAGTGTACGGTAGCATTGGGATAATTTGTAACTGCGATATATTGGTAGTTACTTCGAAACCAGAGTCTACCTACCCGGCCTGATCGCAGGTTCGCCCATTAGAAACGAACAGGGGCCGTGGGCGCGCTCCAGTGGTTCGGTATCTGAAGGGCAGAATAGGGACACCATATATTATTCCATGCTCTTGTCTGCCGACGCTTCTAAACAATACGAAACGTGAGGAGGGACGATGAGTGTTGAGAGAAAGTAGAGTGAACAGAAGGTGAGATGAGGCTGGGAGAGGTTGAGCATAAAGTGGGGCATCCCTCCAACGTCACAGCTGCGGTGCTGTTCAGTTGTCCTGGAAGACGTGCCACATATCAAGTCTCCAGCTCCATCCACCAGCAGCCTGTTCCTAGATATCCTCATTTCGGACCATCCGCATATCCAACAACAAGTCGCCTACTTGCTGTATATCCTTCAATCGTCTTGACCCAAAGCCCCGCTCAATATGGGTGACGATCCCCGCGCCTTGCTTGCCAAGGTACGTCCGTGGCTGCAACCAGCAGGAAGGAGAGAGGCATCTGACATGTTTCAATAGGCAGATAAGGCTTTCGCGAGCTCAAGTGGCGGCTTCAGCCTATTCGGCGGCCGGACGGAGAAGCTCGAGAATGCCGTAGACCTCTACACGCAAGCAGGTATGTATCAACCGCCGCCCCACAATCCGCATCGAGTGACGGCTGACCTCTACAGCAAACGCCTACCGGCTACAAAAAAACGGTACAGTCCATCCCCACCATCTCTACTCCTGCATAGCTGACCCTTCCCCCTCTCACAGGCAAAGAAGCCGGCCTCCTCCTCGAAAAAGCCGCCTCCATCCAAGAGGAGAAACTGAACGAACCCGATGACGCCGCCCTCACCCGCTCCGAAGCCTCTAAAGCATACCGCAAAACTGACCCGGAAGATGCCGCCCGCTGCCTCGACCGCGCCATCAAGCACTACACCAGCCGCGGCAACTTCCGGCGCGCGGCGTCCATGCAGCAGACGCTCGCGGAGATCTACGAGGTGGACATCCAGGACGGGAAACGGGCGGGCGGCGCATACGAGGCGGCGGCGGGGTGGTTCGAGGAAGACAACGCGAGCGCGCTGGCGAACAAGTTGTATTTGAAGGCGGCGGATATCGCAGGGTTGGAGGGGGATTACTACAAGGCGATCGAGCACTACGAGCGGGTAGCGAAGAACTCGATCAATAATGATCTGATGCGGTTCTCGGTGAAGGATTACCTGCTGAAGGCGGGGATCTGCCATCTGGCCACGAACGATCTGGTGGGCGCGGGGAGGGCGGTGGAAGGGTATCCGGAGATGGATCCGAGCTTTGCGGGGACGCGGGAACATCAGTTGTTGACGGAGTTGTTGGAGGCTGTGAAGGATCAGGATACGGAGAAGTATGCGGATAAGTTGTGGCAGTTTGACCAGATGAGTAAGTTGAATTCGTGGAAGACGACGATGCTCTTGAGGTATGTGGTATTTGATCCGAAACTACTTTGGCACAGCTAACGAGATGATAGGGTCAAGAAGAACATTCAAGAGGAAGAAGACGACTTCTCATAGTCTCTTGTTGACGCTGATCTTGGTTTGAATGTAGCATGATTGGGCGTTTCGAGGGAGGCTTGAATGGGACCCTCCTTATCCCATCTGGAAGTTGTTATGTTAGATACGAGGTTTGGGCGAGTTGTACCGAGTTATACCGTTGACGAATTCATGTCATTGCTCATTGATACACTGCTGGACATGCGATGACGACGTTCTGTGCTCTCCAGGATCCTTTTATATCAACCCCGGAATAGCAGCCTTTCTGCCACCAATCTTCTCCTTACCGAACTTCGCGATATACCATCTCTTCCCACTGGTAGCGCGAGGCAGCATGGTAGTGATCTCATTGATCACAAATGTCCGCGCCGGGATACAGCCTACCCCTCCCATAACCCAATATCCCGTCCATTCGATCCACTCGCAGAGATAGTGCGCATACAGCACATAGCGAAACAACCCCTTCTCCGGCACCTGATAGACCTTCGACGAATCCGACGCTTTCCCTCGCGCCTTGTCATCCTCCTTCTTCCTCATCGCGACTCGTCGGATATCGCGCAACACGTCATCATGATAGATATTCCCGATCAACCCCGCAGCCCAGATCACCGTCCCCACCCCGACTTGTAGCGTCCTGCCATCCCAATAGCCCGCGTCGGTCGGCCCATACCCCGCCAACCAACCCCCAATCGACAACGCGTTCGCCATTTGGAAACCCGCCGCGAAGAACGCCACGAGCGGATGAATAGGGCTCATAGAAGGGTTGAGCACCAGCGGCGCGAGCAGCGCGCGATACACATAATGCGTGACGAACAGCCCGGTCATTAGCCAGTTTCCCCACGGCAAGGCCCCAATCCCCAGCTGCTTCGGCAACGCAAACATGATATACACGAGCGTCGAGAAGCCCGGCACTTCCATTAGGGTCCAGGCGACTTTACCGGGGATGTTGAAGCGCGAGGTGATGGAGGTTTTGCCCATGGGGTACCAGTCGGTGAGCCATTGGAGGCAGGTGAACTGAGGTCGGAGGGGTTAGCTATTGAGGCGTTAGGAGGGATGGGGAGATTGATGTACGAGAGGGAAAACGTAGCTAAATAGGTTCACTATCAGCTCCCAATTCTGCCGTGATGGGGGCAGCCATCCTTGGATTAGACTCATTCTTGCGGCGGTATATCGAGATAAGGGGGGTGACGCTGCTGTCTTTCAGGAACTTCCAACTTTCCAAGTCTTCCACGACAGGTATGAACGGTTCATATAATCTTTAAGACTTGAATTGAGCGAAAACGAGATACTCAGGTTTCCGTTGATCTCACAGAATATCAGGGAAAATAGTTTGTGGTTACAGAGGTGCAACATTTCACCAATTTTTGAGGTGTCGTCATCTTCAGTCCTGACTGGGCAGTCGCGATGTTGGCACATATCACCCCCCAGAACGGCAGGGGCGGCCCGGACTCCTTCCTGTCCAATCCGTTGGGTCTTCATCTCCACCATCAACTGTCAGCCATATTGTGACGCTTAACACAAGAATTGTCATCGAAAGACTTAAAACAGTCGAAGTCGTTAGTGATGAAATCATGATACATATTAGGTATATATTGGATCGACGTCGATATCTCTAAAGATGATCCCCCGATCGACCCTACTGCCTGGTCGAAGACCTCCGACCTTCTCCTTCAGGACTATCCACATCCGGGGTTAGGTTGCATTTGTGGCTTGGTTACCATCTCCCTGCAGACGCCTCGACAAATGGCATCGCATCATCTCGAGTCGCTGAAAAGCTCGCTACGAACATGCAGCTATTGGGCGTACGGCGCGTCGGCGCATAGAAGTCACAGACCAAGTCATGAGGCTGAAGTTGGGCAGTGTATCCCGTGAACCTCGAGCCTTTTCTTTCCCGCGTGTCTTTCGATTCTTGTTCGTCTTGCAATTGTGAAGATGTTTGGATGAATTGTGTTTCGAAGTGTCGTTTTTGGTTCGAGTCTTTTGAATGGACGACTATGTTTACAATGAGATATTCGAAGACAATCAGTTCTTCTCGCCGGGGGAAGGCCACAAGTCGCTAGAGATCTCTTATAATTCTGTATGAACCTTTGCCGCGTTTCTCTTATCCTTGTCTTTAATTTCGAAATGCTGAAACATCGAAATAGGTGGACAAGGAGCCATCAGTCGAGTATGGCGATGTCCGAGAGCGAGACATTGTCTCGTGGCTCTCGAGTGTAAGAGCGCTGTTCCAGTAAAGACCTCACAACTAACCAATCCCCAGGGAAACACCAAGGCGCCGCACGCATCGCTTAAATTACTGTGAGGGACATGTTTCTTCCCGAGCAATGAGATACCTAACACCATGGTTAGGATCTGCAGGCCTCGCGTTTTGGAGCAAAACATCTGCCCACTGCCAGTGTCTCGCCATACGTTTCTGGCGATCAGTAGGAAACTAGGACTTCCGCCGATCTTTTTGAGAGCGATATGCAGATTGATACCAATGTCTACACGTGGCAAGTCCACAAGCAACGCGGACCACGATGGTTTGTCTACTTCAGATTCTCCAAGTCTACTGCCCACACTAATTCCATACAGTCCTGATACTGCGAACCAATCTGAGCTTGAAGTGGCAATATGCCCTAGCTGTATGTTACGATGCTTCGAACAATCAGACGCTTGCAGTCCTCTTTGGTATGCAAGGTAGCGAGATTGAGGCCGTATCAGGATCATTGTGTAAAAGTCGAGTTCCAGTTGGGTCGTTGCCATTGTTGGTTCCATGTCTGCTTATGGATCTCGCCATGGACTATGTCGCGATCGACGCGGAGCAAAGACGGACAAGTCTAACGAGCATTCGATACGAAACTGGACTGCATGGATTTGATAGGAATCATTCGTTACCGCTCGGTCGTATAGACGACTCGCAAGATGATCTAGACTTGGATATCATCACGCAGAAGTTGACGAGTCTACAAGACGCCTGCGCTGGAATTCAGGCCGTGGTTAACACTCAGAATCGATACATTGCATGTCTCAAGGAGTATGGTTCGGTGACCCAGACCACAGACACACACGAGATACTGGTCCGTTTGGGGTATTTGTCCGATCTTCTTGACGGCATTCAGTCCAAGATCTCCTACACGGCCGAATCAACCCAAAGCCAAGTTCAGACAGTGAGTCTCCCACACGCATCGCTGTACTCGTCTCATAATCAGCGCAGATGTTTACCTTTATCGGACAAAAAGACATGAAGGAGCAGGCACGGGCGACGGAAGCGTCTCGAAGAATCGCAGACGACTCGCGTACGGTCGCGATATTGACGCGGCGGGATTCAACCGATATGCGGATCATTGCTGCCGTGACCCTGATCTTCCTCCCGGCGACATTCACCGCAGTATCGCCCTACCCGATCTCCTTTGAGTAATGACAATGCTAATGTCGAAATAGACCCTCTTCTCAACTACCTTCTTCGACTTCCTCCCCGGCGAATCCACCTCCCTCGTCTCCCCCTACATCTGGCTCTACTGGCTCGTCACCACCATTCTCACAGTCATCGTCCTCAGCTCCTGGGCGCTCCTTTCCCGCGTCCAAAAACGCAAGATCGCCGCCGCCGTCCGCCGCGAGTCGCAGCGCGAACTCGAACTGTCCAAGCGGTATGGCCCCGCAGCGAGCGACGCGATTCAGCAGCAGTGGGAACGCGCAGGGCAGTTCGAGCTGCGGGAACGCGCCCGTGGGTATCTCGGGAGTTTCATGGTGATCGACGATGCGGCGAGGATAGCGCCGGGGATTCATCCGACGTCAACGCAGGGGAGTAAGTTGGCTGGGTTTAAGAGGCCGGACCGGATTGAGACGAGGGATTTGTCACCGACGAGGAGCGGTTGGTGAGTGCTAATGGGATGCAGTCGTTTATTGAGATGGATCTTTGGACGAATATACGATGAATACATTTTATGCACGCCTAGGATTAGTTGTAGATTATTTGCTCATCCCATATTGAACATGGGAAATATAAAGTCCCGTCCGTAATCATGTGTCGGGTGAGTGCCGTCAGTAATGAAGAGCGCCATGACCCTGTCCTCTGGAACTCCTCCTGTTACGAACCCTGCACCATCAACGACAGCTATATGCTAATACATATCCACATCTAGGGTTGGACAACTTTCCATGTCTCATTTATTTTGCTTTTGTTTCCCCAGACGTTCATCACATGCGGGATTGGGCTTGGGATAACCGAAGAACTCGATCGCCGTCTTGGCTCGGTTCTTAGTACCAGCAGCATAACGTCAAGTACCTACCGACGCGATTCATCCATTGCTGGCGGTTCAAACCCATTGAGGCACGGAACGTCGACGAACTCCCTATTATGGATGAGAGATATGCCCGGAAATATACCTGAACGCCTTGTGGACGACTTGATGATGCGCGCTCCAAAGCACTCTTTCCACGACCTCGAAGAACAAAGATACATGTATCTACCTTTCATTCATTGTTCATCATGTCCTCGTAAGTCGTAAGCCATTTCCATATTTCCATGCCAAGGTGTCAGGAAAATTCGCATTCGCGAAACCTCACGAATTCACGCGCGTCGAACGGCTTTAGAGAACCACGGCCAAAACCGATCCGCACACGACACAGTTCCGTGAGCATCAGGGTTAATCCAGCTCTACCCCCGCCGTGCACAAAGCCTTGAGCCCTTTCGGCTCAATCAAGAGATGCAAGCCTCGTATGGCTCGGAATACCCTCCACATCCTTGGAGAAAGTCTTGTCGCACTCTGTTTGGTCTGCCAAGCTCTTTCTACTACTCGGCATATTTACTCGATACTATGTCTCGTGGCGGATGATACCCCGTCGCGCTGCCTGGAGGCATCTTTTCAATCTAATGAGAATCTATTTTATTTTTATGCAGAGTCTTGGAGTATGTTTGGATATGGCGATGAGGTACGAGAATATGGTATTGCAATATGATGGTGCCAGATGATCGAGGGCCATGGCGAGGACGGAAATACTCCGTGGTCGCTTTATATCATTCCATGGGACGGCAGTTATGATGCCTTTCGGTCCCTTTGTCTTTCTAACTTCACTCATTTTTCCTTCAAGTCGCCGAGATGAAGGGTGTCACGTCGCTCCTTTCCTTCGTCCTGTACGCAGGACTATGTATTGCGGATCCGGCTCCTATGCCGCCGATCCCCGACAAAGTCCTGACGCCTAATTCATCTAATGCCCCAGCGGGCTGCAAACTCCTGGCATCCGATGCCGGGTTCCCATCGAACGAGACCGTCAAGGCCGCGTTGCCGAATGCGATTTTCAAGCAATGGGGTACCAAAGGCCCGGATTGGGTGGTGCAGGCGAAGACGGTGCAGGATGTCCAGGCGGGAGTGAACTTTTCTGCGCAGCATAATGTTCGGTTGACGGTCATTACGAAGGGTCATGATTTCATGGCAAGGTAATGTTGAAATCTCTATAGGGTGACTAGGTAGCGACTAACACCATGCAGAGCCGACGCTCGTTCTGGACTGCGGATAGACATGAGCCAGTTCAATGAAAACACGGTCTTCGCCACCAGCTGGAAATGTGGTGATGTCCTCACTCCTGGGGCGTCTGTAAACAAGATCACTCCAGTGCCCGGCGAGCAAGCCGTCGCTCGTGTCTCCGCGAGCATGTATCATGAGAAATTCTATGAGGAGGCTTCCCAAAGTGGTCTATTCACTATGGGCGCTCAACACGGCGGTGTAAGCACTATCGGCGGTTGGGCTCAGGGAGGCGGCCACAACCCTTTCTCTCGCGAGTACGGCATGATGGTCGACCAGATTCTGGAGTTCGAGGTCGTCACTGCGGATGGCAAGTTCCAGAAGGTGTCGGAGTGCAACAACCCGGAGCTATTTTGGGCACTTCGAGGGGGTGGTGGTTCAACGTACGCACTTTCGGACGCGGGAATCAGAGGATTTGCTGACGACTGCGTAGATTCGGTGTCGTTACTGCCGCCACTGTCAAAGTCTATCCGACCATCCCAATAGGAGTCGCCCGCTTTTTCGTCAACTCGACGACTCCGAAGCTGTGGGATGCCGTTGCCTATTTCTTGCAGCAGGGGCCGACTGTCCGCGATCAATACGGGGCGCAAGGCTACTTTTATGTGTACCACAACGCATTCGAGTCGGTATTGCAGTAAGTCGCGTATCTCCTGAACCTGCATCATTCGCTAAATCCCTTTCGCAGTTTCCCAGCCCAGTACGCCACCGAAGCAAACATGAAGGCTGGCTTCGAACCCCTGAAGGCCAAGATGGATGAGCTTGCCGGCGCAACTGCCCAGCCCATCAAGTACTACACTTACAAGACGTACAAGGACTGGTATGCCGCTGAGCAAGGCAACCACGACATGGAGCACTCTGGCACCAAGTGGTTGTCCTGGTATGATGGCTCCGACGGTTCGGCTCCCGGCCAAGCCGAAGCCATGGAGAACCCATTGAAGATCATTCCATGGGCGATCAAGAACCCACAGACCCCAGCAAAACGATCTATTTGGCCTCGTTATCACGCCAAACGCGACGAGGTGGTTCCAGGGAAGGCCATGCGTCCTATGTCCCGCACATACCTCGACTCGCGGCTTCTGACGGCGCAGCATGTCAGATCTGTGTCGCAGGATCAACTGGCTAAGATTATGAACAACACCCTTCCTGGTATCACGAATAACCACATTCGAGGGTTTTTGCTAGGAGGCAATATTCAGGCGAAGCCTGCGGCGAATGCGATGGGATTGAACCCTGCTTGGCGAACCATGACCTACCATATCATCGTCAACGCTGTCCCTGGTGATATTCGACATGACTACGACGTCTCGGCAATGAAGACAGCCTTCCCTACAGCTGGCGCATATCTCAATGAGGTGATCAGAATCTATCACCATGTCCCTACTAACAACTCGCTAACCATCCCAGGCCTCCCCTGATTCTCCCGACTGGAAGCGCGCCTACTTCGGCTCCAACTACGCCCGCCTCGAGCAACTCAAGAAGAAATACGACCCCAAGAACGTCCTCTGGTGCTCCCCCTGCGTCGGTGCCGATTTCCTTTCCTATGACGACGAACGCATCTGCCCCGCGCGCGTCACTATCGGCCAGCGTCCTCCACCATCCACCCTTCCCAACAAGGATAGCCTCACGGGCATCGCGAGCCTACCGAGCGTCCCGGGGATCGCCAATCCGCTCATGCCGTATATCCAGCAGTACTTGACGAATGGCGTCATCCCGGACCCCATCCCGGATTTCAGTGGCGGCTCGGGTGGTCATCATGGTGAGGAAGAGGGTGAGATGCCGGGAGGACATGATCACGGCGCCCCAGTTGAGACCACTTCAGCGGCCGGTGGACACGACCACGGCGCCCCGGTTGCGACCACTGCCGTGTTGCCACCAACAACCACTGCGGCAGGTGAACACGGCCATGAGGATACGTCCGGTGATCATGCGCACGGCTAAAAAGCCCGCAAGGTTCAGGCCGTGATGGTAGAAAGCTGACCAAAATTGCAATGTATGCGTCCATGAGATGGAATTTGATTTTGATGTCCACCTGCGACCTATTTACAACGGTGGAAAATCCAACCAACGCCTGCCCAAGTGATCTACATAAATCCCATTCCTCCAAATGACATCCCGACTCGTCATTGAGATACGCCAACCCAAGGCCACATAACCCGTTATTTCACACCCGGAATGTGTCCCCCCTTCGTCTCGTTCGCCCCCAATTCATCCTCCCTCCACGACCCACCACCACCCACCTTCCGGCCACCCTCCGCCCTCTTCACCCGACACCACATCCCCACCTCCTTATCTAAGACGAACTGCCACAGCACGTAAGTCCAGCTCTTATGTTGCGGCAAGTCCACGTAGAACTCCTTCGCCATCTCGTATAGCTTGGGGAGACGCGTCCATGGGACGGCGGGGAAGTCGTGGTGCTCGTTGTGGAGCCCGACGTTGTACGTGAGGAAGTTTAGCACGCCGTAATAGGAGTACGTCTCTGGCACCGGCGCGTCTGCCGCTGCAGATCCGGGTGCGGGATTTGAGAGGCGTTTGAAGACGTAGTGCTCCGCAATGAAGTGTCCAGCGCACGGGTGTAGGCTCCCCGCGAGGAAGGAGCTGAGAATCAGGTATGCTAGCGCGCGGGCTCCACAAGTCCGCACGAGGATGTAGTCAAATACCACCTGTACCAAAATATTCAGAGCATGGATCTTCGTGAACGGTAGCTGATAGATGAACATCGGCCGGAGCGCATAGAAGAGGATCTGGCAGGTACAGAAGAACGCTTTTCCGAGCACCGAGTCCAGGAAGATCGCCTCGAACGCGGTGGGAAGATCAACATCGACGCCGTCGACGCCCAGCGACTTGTGGTGCGTGAGGTGGTAAGGACGGAACGATGCGCTATACGGGATACCGATCGGGAGGTTGGCAAAGATGGCGAGGAGGCGGTTGGCGAGCGGGGAGCGGAAGGCGAGATTGTGGGATATTTCGTGGATGGCGAGGAAGAGGTTCTGGTTGGCGGTAGCGCCGACGAGGTAGGCGGTGAGGAAGAAGGGCCAGGAGAGGAAGGGGGTCGCTCGGAGGAGATAAGCGCAGAGGATCTGGAGGGATACGACAAAAAGTACGACGTATTTGGTGAGTGGCTCTGGCCCGCAGAGCTTGGTGACCTGCAGAAGGGTCAGTATCAGAGTTAAATTCCAAAACAATGGTATCTGACCTCTGGATGAGCTTTGATTATAGCCCGTCTTCTCGTCATGTGCGGTTCTTCTGTATATGTCCAAAAGAAGTCTTCCTTTCCAGGCTCCCGTCGGATGGTATCGTCTGGTGGCGACTCAAGAATCGGTCGTGATTTCCTCGTCCTTGGCTTTGCTACCGTTGCAGTAGCGACTGTAGATACAGACATGGTGTCTTATGCCTAAACGAACGATCAATGGCACAGAGGAAATGATGGACGGATGTTTAGAGGAGTGGGATGGGGGGAGATTATGGCTTATGCAGGTCGTGGAGACTCACAGGGGCTGGGGCCACTGCAAGGCCACGAGGCGGTAAGGCCACCATCTGCCCACCATCGAACGATCACGTGTGCGCAACCGATCTGCCAGCCTGGATGGTGCCTCAGTCTACAAGGCATCAATACATGGCTCCGAAATTCATGACGACAACCATAATGGTCTGAAGCATGTCAACAAAAAGTAAGTTAAAATCTCAATAATAATAAAATTATATGGATGAAAAGTGACGAATTACGCAGCTACGGACTTATGAGTCTTGAGTTTAACCTGAGCTATTAACAACGCTCGCGGGAAGAGAACAGGAGACATCCTGACAACTTCAATTCATTGTGATATTGGGCTGCTAAAGAGCTTGGGAACGCTGCTACGCTTCCAAGATGGTACTGACAGACATCTTCAATTTGATTAAGAACAAAGTTCTAACATTTCATCTAGTCGAAACAATATCTAACGACTCACACAATCGACAATGGCAAGTTGCACACCGTTCATATCATATCACCCTAGGCGGCAGTTAACCATCGACCAGCTCATCCAACGGATATCTTCGCTCTTGCCACCACCGCAGGACATATCCTCTCCGCATCTGGCTCATCTAGCATCCAAGTCCACGCCGTCACCGCCAACGCCAACGCCGGCGAGTTCCCCCTCGTGCAAACGCTCAATGGCGTGCACAAGCTCGGCTGCCATCATCTCTGCACGTCCGCCAACGGACGAAGAGCCGCAAGCGCCGGGTTCGGAGGCGAAGTGATTGTGTGGGAGCTCCAGGAGGATGGGCAGTGGACGAAGCTGAGGGCGGTCTCTGGTGAGTTTCTGATCACTGGTTGAGGAGCATTATGATAAGAGCTATGGGAAGCTAATCGGATCATCTAGGCAAGGCGAAGGCGGGAGAAATCTGGGCGATTGCGTTGAGTGAAGATGGCAAGTTTCTTGCGAGTAGCTCATATAATGGGTCGATCAACGTGTGGAGTGTTGATGAGGAGGCTGATAAAGAGCGGGAATACGAGACGAAAGGAAGCTTTGGCATGAGCGTCGATCTTGTAAGTTCTCAGATCTTCTATTCATGGATAGATTTCGCTTTAGATGATGGCTTATCCTATCGCCCAGTCAAGCGACGGTAAATGGACCGCATCAGGTCATGAGAATGGTGGAGTCTATATCTTCAACAATGAGTCCTCTCGAATGGCACACTCATTGCAAGGTAAGCTGCTATGTGCTCGCGGGTTTTCCCCAAAATATGGTTCACATCCAGCTGACTGTAATCAGGACTCATCAAACCCGTCCGCGCCGTCGCCTTCTCGCCCGGCGGAAAACTCCTCGCAGCAGCAGGCGACAGCAAGATCATCGGTCTCTACGACGTAGTTTCAGGCGAACAGGTAGCGATCCTATCTGGCCACAGCGCATGGATAACATCATTATCATGGAATGCTACTGGGGAGTACCTCTTAAGCGGGTAAGCCCGTTCAGCTCTCCACCCAGTTGGGAACATTGACGAAGCTGACTGCGCGACAGCGCGTTTGATGGAAAGTCGAAAGTCTGGTCTGTCCCCACGAGAGCCTGCGTGGCGACGCATGCCGAATCGGATAAGACGATCTGGAGCACGAGGTGGCTGCCGAAGAGTGGGAAGAGCGAGATGTTCGCGGTGGCGGGGGCAGCGAAAAGCATTTCGATTTACCGTGAGGCATCTGGAGGGTAGGGGCGAGTGTCTAGCTTTGTGAGCTTGGACTAGCCAATATCTCTTGGTCAGAATGGGTTCCTCCTGAATCAATGGTCGTCATGGCATCACCTTAATGCTCGGGGACGAACCCGGAAGGCCGAGGGGTCGCAGTGGTGAGAGGAAACGGGTCCGGGTGTAAGGGACAGCGTCATGTGTCATAGACTCAGCATGTTATGCCGCAACCAGTAGAATGGAAGGACCCTGATTCTCAGGGCCGCACCGCACCATCTCCCCGACTCCCACACTCTTCACGAGCAGCCCCCTAAAATCTACTGCAAAACACCGCCCTCCCCTCACCACTCCCACGAACAACTATCCCGCTCCCATCATCCACCGCACCTCCATCATGACGCAACTCATCCTTCCATACCTCCACCCTCCCCAATCCCTGCCCTCTACACATCCCCGCTACCCTCCTCGCCTGCGCCATATCCCCCACCTCCACCAACAACGCCTTCGCACCAGAGATCCGCGCAATATGCGCGATACGAGGGTAGAACGCATCCTCCGGCTCGAGGCCATCAAGCGCGGAGGAGGGGATGCTGGCGACCAGTTCCTGAAGCCAGGAATTAGAGATGGGCTTCGTAGTCAATGAGGGGACGAGAGCAAGGCGCGGCTCGAAGTGACGGACAGATCGGTCGAGTTTGAAGGTGTAGTCGGCGCGGGAGATGTAGGGGGGGTTGGAGATGATGATGTCCCATGCGCGCTGTTTAGAGAGGATGTCCGCGTCGCGCATTATATCTGCCCTCTCAAATACCACAGGGGAGTGGGTTGAAGGATCTGGATTTTCCCTGCTGGACTTGATACCCCGGACGTGGTCTAGGTTTTTCTTCGCAAGGGAAATGGCATGCGGGGAGATATCGACGCCCAGGACCTGCAGTTGGACGTCCGCGGATTTAGCAGCGGCGCGGAGTTCATGCTCGAATAGCAAGGGAATGCATCCGGAACCAGTACAGAGATCCAGGACTCGTAAGGTACTACCGAATTCTTGCTTTAGACCACGGGATTTCAATATGCTGATCAAGTGGGAGACAATGGTGGCCGTCTCAGGTCTGTTCCTCATTAGCAAAGCAACACTTCATTCATTCATGAGACGCCAAATACCTACCGTGGAATCAACACCCCCTCCCGACACCTCAGCTCCAAATCCCCGAAATATTCCGTCCCTAACAAATACTGCAACGGCACGCCCCTCCTTCTCTTTCGGCACAGCCCCTCCAGCAAGCCATCTCGCTCTTCCCTCGCGCGTCGCTCACCGCAGTTCGATCGCAGCACTTTGCTTTCTGCGTGTTCGGTAAGCCAGCGGAATTCGTTGATGGCGGACGGCAGATCACGGCAGGTGCGAAGGAGGGAGGGAAGCATGGGGTGGGTGGCGTGGGCGGAGCGGAGGAGGGGGGGGCGAAGACGGGGCATTTGCCATTGGGGGATGGGGATGGGGATGGGTTAATGGGAAAGGGCCATGACTTATTAAAGCAATAAGGAAGGAGCGGAAATTATACCCGGAATTGGGGAAGGTGTTGTGATCAGATGGGTGATATTCGAATTAGTTACGGATTCAAGACCAAAGAAGCGCAAGTAATTAATGGTTTAGTCACGTGTGTACAGTCCGGATATATTTTGTGGCAATTAGATACAAGAAAGCTACTATACACAGAACAGCATCAAACATATACATGTCTCATATCTAGAATGAACCCTTCCAGCCCCGCCCCTAACTCACCGCGCCATCCTTCTCCCGCGCCTCCTTAAACGCGGGGCTATTAAAGTAATCCACCATCTCCTCCCACCCCTTATCCCACACTCCCATCAGCCACGACGGCAAATCCGAGAACGCCCACAGCTTCTCATGCACCACCATGATCTGCCCCTTGTCGTCCTCGGTCGGGAAGTACCCGTTGAACTTGCGCGGGAGAAACGCCACGGGGAACGCCCCGTCCTCGGCGAACATCCACTTGAAAAACGACTGCTCCGCGGCCGTGTTGTCGTACTCATCCACCTTGACGTAGTTCCGGATCAAACGCCGATGCATGGCGGGGTTGGGGCGCACGACGACGAAGCCGCCGTTGATCCCCCCGCCCATATTCATGACGCCCATGAACGTGTAGTCGCAGAGCTCGTCCTTCTCTTTCAGGTCGTCGGCGTTGAGCTTCGCCGGGTCACATTTCTGCTCTATGATCTCGTCGAAGACGGAGTCGATGTTCTCGAGAGGGAAGGCATCGGAGTCCATGTATGCGATGGTGGAGTACTGCGTCTGGTTGAAGAAATGAAGTTTGGAGAACTGGTCGCGCCAGCGGCCCCAGACGCCGGGGATGTGAGGTTCCCATGGGAGGAGTCCGAGTTCTTGGATGACAGCGCCTGCGCCGGCGAGGATGTCGCGCTGTTCTTGAGTAATGAACGGGGCGACGAAGACGGTGAAGGGGCGGGATTTAGAAGCGATAGAAGGGGACCAGAGGTTGCGGTAGACGAGGTTCAGGGTGGCGGCGAAGTAGGGATCGTAGATGGACGCGTTCGGGGTGCAAAGGAAGGTGGCGAAGGTTTGCTGCTGCGTGTCCGGCACATAGTTATGCGGTTTATATTTGGTGTATTCCTTCAGGTCGAAGTTGGGTTGGCGAAGCGTGGCCAGATCCTCCTGGAACATGAACTTCGTCTCGATGAATTCTTCGCCCGCCGTTGGCGATGGAGCAGGCGCTGGCACTGGCTTCTGGATGATCGTGTAGCCGTGATATGGTGCGGATTGGTGGAGAACGACCAGGAGGACGAGGAAGAAAAAGCTTAGGATACAGATTAAACGCGAGCGAGCGGATAATGCCCTGGGGACAGGGAACGACATGTTCAGACAAGATCGAAGGAGGGATTCTGGGACATAGAGTTTATCTGACCATGCGCTGCGCGCGAGAAGATGCTCGAAGAGAGGCCACGAAGGACGGTCGGATTCCTAAGAGACTACCAACAGGATCGCAAGGTCGAAACATTCATATTCAAAAAGCGCGAGGAAAGGAGTGTGAACAGGAGTTCGTGGTTCCAGGCTCTCCGCAACGATTTGCAGTCGGGATGGAAGGGCGAGGGGAAGTTAGATTAATTTAAATAAATTGCAAGTCAATGATGGCGTCTGTGAGGATTAGGGAACAGATGAGGAACCGAGGATTGGCTTTGTTGGGCCTGGGGGTGGAGAGGTACAGTGTGAAGTGGCCCCTGAGTCGTTACTGCGCCACATGGAACTGTCCATCCTCGAGCACCCCCGCGACCCCCCGGACCCCAGGGGTCGAACTGTGGCTTGAAGTGATGTCTCCACCAATGACCAACGTCCCTCAATCAACTAGGGTTGCTATCACATGCAATCTCTCCTCTGCTGTCTATCCTAGTAACTAGTTCCTACTCTACTCAGGATCAACAATTCATGACGTATGATAAAATAAAAAGTTATAGCTTGACTCCTTAGTCAATTGAAGCGAACCGTGGAAAGAACTGGCTGTATACTATGGAGGTATAATTATTACTAATGGCAACGTACAAGCATTCGCCGAGATGGCCGTCCATCACAGGCCCCGTATCAGATCCTTGTCGTCGCGGTTTCAAGATCGTCAGTCTTACCAGCGATCAGGAACAGGGAACAATGTTCGGTAGTAACACGGTGTTTGCAAGATATAAATTGGAAACTAGCCCCTCCTCGTTTCAAATCGCATTGAGTCCAGTGGCGTGTCTACTCACTTCATGCGGCGTAGACGGTGTACCTCAGTGTGCGATACGGGATTCAAGGCCAAGGCATCATGTGGCAGGGTGTAAAGCATCCATGTAGCAATGTCTTTGGAGTTGTTTGTATTCGAAGATAGGGAATATATTCCAAATTACATTTTCTCTGGCTGAAAGAAACATCGCCGCTCCTACAATTCACTAAGGATAGGTAAAAGTCTTGGAACGCTCGATCCCAGCCTTCGTAGCTTCATCGAGGTCTTCCTTTGGCAGTCCCAGCAAGCTGTTCACCGTGTCTTTGTCAAACACGCCAGCATCATCGGGATAGAAGATTCGGGTATACATCATCTTGGCAAAGCCATTCCAATCGCCTCCTTCCATCTCTCTGACAGCAGTAGCGTACCGCTCCTGCGACACCTCTTTTGTGATTGTCCAGTCCTCTCGCTTGGTACCCGTGACGCGGAGCACAGATTCCAGCATATCTTTCTGATTGATGTAGAAGGAGTCGGCGCAGATGGCAGTGTTCTTAAAGTGCTCAAGGCAGGCTTCTGGATTCGAGCCTTCGGGCTTGATGGGCAGACTGAGAAGAGCAGCGACTGTCCGGCCAACCTGTTTGATGTTAATCGTTTTCTAAGACAAGTAGCCGACGATTGCACGCGTACCTGTGGCCACGTGGAGGTCGAGATCTTGGCCTCTCCTTCATCGATGAGCGTGACGGATCGATTAACAATGTCGAATGCAAATGCCGAAGGAATGGCCAAGCTCCACTCGTACCAAACGCCAGTCGCCACTGCGATGTATGAACTTTTCCCCAGGTCTTTTATAGCCTTACGATTGACATCTATAGTCCAATGATCAGTCGTCAGTGCATATATGGGGGATTTATAGTAGGAGCGCTCACCCTTTGCCTCGAAAACAGGTACATCTTTGACCAACTCCTTATGGGTGTTGTCTAATCCCCATTCGTTCGGGAGGATCCATTTTACACCGGCATCACCAGCGGCATTGATGAGTTGCAAGCATGTCTCTTTCGGGACCTGGACAGCGAGGGTTATGATAAGCAGATCTTGGCCTCGGAGTGCGTCCACGATGGTCTCCGGCTTATTGTAGTCGACTGTTTTTGAAATCACTCCTGCCGGAAGCCGGCTCTGGCTGCCAGTGCGGGTGATGCCCGTGACAATGTGCTTTCCGGTCTTAACTAGTGCTTCAGAGATGAAGGTACCGACGTGGCCACCCGCCTACGCTCGTTAACTTATTGGTTGTGGTGGAAGATGTGGATAGTAATGTCACTCACACCAACGATGGCAACGTTTCTGATGCGGTTTGAAGCTGCCATTGCGGAAGAATGATCAAAGGTATAGATATTTGTTTACAGACGGACTTCGAGAAGAAACAGGGCAGAATTCTTTAAATGAGAAGAGATACAGACTGAACGTCTTGCTTGCCATCATATACTTCACCCATACCTCACACCCTGGACTACTAGCGCGTTTAAGCTCGAGCGATCCTCCGTTAAAACGTTGCATTCAGTATAACGACGAACGTAAAAGCCGATAAACCCGAAGTCGGACTTCGGTGCAACGATGAATATGCGGCTAATTACGCCTACTATTAGTAAACCTTTTCGGAGACTGCGTGGAAGTCAAAAGGGGAGATGTCGGAGATAATGGCTCGGCCTCCTCCCAAGACCGAACGCGGGTCCAAATTGGGAGGTATTTTTCTATAGCTGTAATTGAAATTGTGGATAGAGTGGCTTAAACATTGCCTTCTGCAATTATCAAGACGTTTCCTCCGGGTTAATTTGAAGGCGTTTTGCAGCCTTTTGTTCCCTCTCCCTAGCTGCCTCCTGAGCCGCAACAATCTGGTCAATCTGAACAAATCGTTCGTTCAGATTGGGCTGAAC